>NW_027418070.1:0-177137 GCF_009905375.1 Apium graveolens
AACGATCAACAGATTGAGTGATAACCGGAAAAGAAATGAATAACGACGCTGAATACCTTTGCAAGTGGCAAGGCAAGTGGGATGGTTGATCAAACAAGAAACCAAGTGATAGTTAGGAAGGAATGACTAGTTAATTATAGTTAACTAGGGATGATCTCATCTCACCACAAATCACCAACACATGGCAAATGGTGAGATCATCTTCCACTAACTCCTTTGTTTATATTAACCTAGCAAAATATCAAGACATCATTATCCACCACATTATTCCACCAACACAAGAAAGCAAAAGCATTTCCTCCCCCATTTCCATTGCTCTCGGCCAAAACAGAACTAGCACATTAAAACTGCTGTATCTCCTTCATTTCTCACTCAAATGTTGTGTTCTATAGCTCGTTGGAAAGGTATTGAGATGGCCTACAACTCTTGTTCACAAGTCTTGTCCAGATAAGCAAGGTAAGACCCTCATTTTTACAGTTCTTTCAATCGGACTTTTAGAAACTTCAAAGCCTAACTTTGTGTTCTTGATTTCTTTGGAAAGATCAAGCTTGTAGGAGGCTCCCTAAGGCTTCCTAGCAACTTAACACCTCCCAAGGAAGGTATAAAATTCAAAACCTAGCCTTTAATTTATTTGTTATTAAGTTTAATGGTTGGTTTTGTGAAATGAGAAGCATGGATTGTGATTATTAGTAGTTTGGTTTGATTTGGAAGTGTTTTGGTAATTGAAGCTTGATTATAGTTCATAGGTCTTGATTGTGGTTGTTTGAGTTGAAAAACTTGGAGGTTATGGACTGATGTGGTATGGTTTAGGTGAAGTTTTGTTGTATTGATGGTTATGAGTTGGTTGGTGGTTAATTGGAGTAGTTTAAACATTGGTAATCGCGTAAACATAGCCGTCGTAGCCCATTTTTATTCAACTGCTTGTTCTTAGTGTTCAGGAAAGAAAACTTAACAAACAATCTGTAACATTACCATGTTTAGCTAGAGCGTGTCGTAAGCTTCATTTTGATATGTGGATCGCTTGGTTCCGATGTACGGTTTAGGAGAAACGACCGTTTTAAGTAACGGCGTTTCGCGAACGAATCTTTACCCCTCGCTTTACTTTGAGACCTTGTTTAAGTCCCCTAAAAGACTAATTGGATTACGAAACAATTATGTAAGGTAGATTAGGAAGTTGGTAGAGTACTCGCGAAATATTCGCCTTAAAATTCTAACGATTAATTTATTAAAATTGGGTGGAGCCGAGTGTGTTGCGCACGATTAACGCAAATCGTTAAGCGATACGCGAACGTTAGGGTTCTCAGTGGATAAAAGTCTAGTTTCTTAAGCGGGCCCGTGGTTTAATTTCCGGCTTATGTTATTGTTCATAGGTTACTGGACCCACTCTAAGCTTACGTCTACCCCGTAGCCACAGCAAGTTTTCTACCCGTATATATGTTAGTGATAAGTATATATGTATCTGCATTATCTTGTGATAAGTGCATGATTGTTTTAGCAAATCTTGCGATATATTGGAGCATGCTGATATGGTATATATGCATGTCTGTTTCGTAATCTTGATATCTAATTGTTGATTCAATTGCTTATAAGTTGCATAATACCTATGCTAGAGATAAGCAGTAGTTGCGTATACCCTTAGTATAGGGGACCCAAAGGTGAACATATTTCTAAACCGGGAGTCGATGTTCCCGAGTATAATATATATATATATATATATATACAGATATAGTTTTCAAAACTATTAATCGAATAAGGTTTATTCGATAACTTTATTTTATTTAATGAATATTATTTTGAATATTTATTCGAGGACTTATGACTCCGCTTATTTTATCTAATGAATATTATTTTGAATATTCATTCGAGGACTTATGACTCTGCTTATTTTATTTAATGAACATTATTTTGAATATTCATTCATGACTTATGACTCCGCTTATTTTATTTAATGAATATTATTTTGAATATTCATTCGAGGACTTATGACTACGCTCATTTTATTAAATAATATTCTTTATTTTATTAAAGAATAATATTTCGATAATCAAACTTATTTTCGATTATTCAAATAAAGATCGTACTTTCGTATAAGTATATCTTTGGTTATTTATTATTCATTTCAAGTATGAGTTTTAAAACTTCTACTTCCATTATTTTATAGAGATTATCCTTTATGGGAATATTATTTAAATAATAATATTCAGATATTTTCTAATATATTGGGACTGATTTATTTCATTAAATCAGCATTACTCCAAACATTCTTAAAAATGTTTTCGAGTCCTCAAAATGATTTTTAAAGGTTAGAGCGGATCCCAAAACTCGTTTTCAAATTTAAGATCTTCCTTTTTGAAGGGGACTTGAATAATTGCTCAAAAATCTAAGGGATCCGGCTTTGTGGTGTATTTTATATTCGCAACGAGGTTGCTGTTTTGATAAATGAATTGATTACTTATCCCAACGTTCGGGAAGTAAGTCCATCTATTTGAGTCGGCATAAGCAACATGGGCTCAGTGGGCGTCCATGAAAGTGTAAGTGGCTCAGTGGGAGTCCATCAATGCGTAAGTGGCTGAGTGGCAGTCCAGCATAGGTCCTAATGCGGCCAGGGTGATGACCAGTGGGGAATTCGTCCATCTACTAGTAGAAAAGGTTACTTATTGGTATCTTTGCCTGATCAGCAAGATATCAGGTTTATGCCAAGGTTTTCTTCTTTCCAAATTCATTGGATATTATAACTCTGTTTATATTTTTCATAACAGAGGTTTCCGAGGAAAGTATGAGATATATATATAGGTGTATATATATATATATCGGGACTTAATGAAGTATCCCGTAACTTCATTTCTTTTGAATGATATTTCAAAGATTGAATCTATTCAAATCTTATCTTGTAGTCTCATCTATGTGATGAACTTTTGAACTGGTTATACCTTGAACGGTGGTAGTTCAAGTAGTATTCGGAAAAGATATAAGTATATTGGAGTATCTTGTAACTTCATCTTTTCAACTTATATCTAGTAAATGATTATCTTATGCATGACAAAGATTTTCAGAAAAATGTTGAGACAAGGTTAGATATATGAGATCACCTTGTAACGATATTTTATATAGTTATACACTGGAACTCTGTGTGTATTATGCATGGAAGAGGACTTCCAAGATTTGGGAAGTATATATGTATATATATACTAAATATTTTGCGACTTTGTCGCATTAAGATTTTAAACTTGGTTCATTTCTTCTTGACCAAGACTTTCATGAGTACTATGAGAATGCTCATATATTGTAAATTATTATACATATTATTTCGGTGGGCTTGTTGCTCACCCTTAGCTTTCTTCTTTCATCACACAACAACAGATAGACAAGATGAGCATGACCAAGCTCCCAATTCGTGAGCGGATAGGAAACGTTCGCAGTTTCCTGTAGGCGTTGATGCCGTTGTGGCTGAGGTAGGAGCTACCAATAGGCTAGGCTTTCAACTTTTGATGTACCAGACTTATGTATATTATTAATTGTAATAATGGCAAAGAATATGTAAATTTATTCAGAAAACCCTTTTGAGGTGTAATGACTTATAATTGTGGAATAAAATGACTTGTGTTATTTTTGTTATTCATCTCTGAGACTATAACTTGTGGTGTGTGTGTATATTGTGGGGTCACAGTACTCAGTAGTTGGTTGACTGTTAAGATTAAGTATTGATAAGGGAAATGGAACTCGTGACAACCCGAATCCCCGACCCCAGGATTTGGGGGTGTTACAGAAATGGTATCAGAGCTAAGCGTTATAAACCTCAGAGATGATGTGACGTTAAAATAATAAGTTCACTAAGATAATAAGAACTCTTGCCAAGTTCATAGTCGGACTACCTAACAGTAGTACTGACAGTTAAAACCCTTATGGGAACCCTTATAAATATCGTGATAAAAGCGTAGTTCGTTATCGTATATGGTAGCGGGACTCCGAACCCTGAGGTTGAGGAGCAACATCGCGATGATGTTTTACTACATATTGGGGATCAGATTGTGGATCCGATAGAGTGTCCTAACAAGGGACCGGATGATGTTCATATTGAGGATGTAGCGGTTGAGGATGTTGTCTTAGAAGGGATTGTTGCTGAGGAGGATCCCAGTGGGGATCCTGACAAGAATGAATAAAGGACCACTGAGGAATTGATAACCATGGTTAGGGAAACTACTAGAGGTAGGATTGGTCGGTCACTACCGGAGGTTCGTTCAAGTTCGTAAAGATAGTAGCCCCTTTAACGCGGCTTACTCATAAGACTGAGAAGTTCGAATGGACAGAGAAATGCGAGAACAGCTTTCAAGAACTGAAGCAAAGGTTGGTGACGGCTCCTATGTTGGCGTTACCGGATGGAAAAGGAGATTTTGTGATTTGTATTGACGCTTCGCATAAGGAATTAGGGTGCTTCTTATACAGCACAACAAGGTAATCGCGTACGCGTCAAGATAATTAAGGGAATATGAAAATCCGATATCCTACCCATGAGCTTGGGCTCGTGGCAATAGTTTTGCCCTAAAGATTGGAGGCACTACTTGTATGGAGAGAAGTGCGAGATTTACACAAGCCATAAGTGCTCTAGTACATTTTAACGCAGAAAGTGCTCAACATGCGCCAGAGGAGGTGGTTAGAGCTAATCAAGGATTACGATTATGAGATTCTTTATCATCCAGGGAAAGCCAAAATGGTGGCTAATGCCCTTAGTAGAAAGGAGAGACTCAAGATGATAATGTCTTTGGGAGAGTTGATAAGAGATTTCGAGAAAGTGGAAATAGAAGTAAAGGTAATCGGAGCCAGAACTGAAAAGCTGTTTAAGATTGTAATACAGCCCGAATTATTGAAAAAGATCATATTGTGCCAAGAAAAAGTAATGAATGAAGGCAGAGAGTCAATGACTGGAGAAGAGATCCATATCAAGAAAGAAAGAACCCATAACATAATGAAATGGAAAACAAGGATTTTAACGTATAAGATAACCCTGATTATGGGGGAAGGATGAAACATTTCATATCGAGAAAACAGAAGTCGAGCAAGATAGGGAAACCAGGACGGTACACCTATGGGGCAATTCATGGAGCTGCCTAAACAGAACTTATACTTTTACCCCCCAACCACCACCCTGAGGAAACAATGTAGTGGGAAATTCTTTCAGGACCTTTAAGTCGCTAAGCTCTCAGTGTTCCAAGGAACAAGTTGACCCAATCAAGGCAAGAGCCTGCCTAAAGGAAATATAGGAATCATTTGAGATTCTAAATGATTGACGAAGCGAAAAAGACTGTTTTTTTTCACTTACCTTCCTAAGAGAGAGGCCACCCATTGGTGAAAGGCCAAGAAAGACACGGGGCCAGAGGTTATAATAAACCGATTAAAGTTAGTCAATTGTTTTCGGGAAAGTACTTCCCAAGATTATAGAGATAGTGTAAAAGCTTTAGAGCCAGAACCAAGGCGGACGAGTATGATGAATTATGAATCTAAGTGGTAAAAGTTGGCAAGATTCGTCCTGAGGACACGAATCCCAGAACAACGTGATGTTTGAAGTCAATGACTAATGGGTTCATGAAATGATTGTAATAAAAAAAAAACTAAAGTGGAAAGGAATATAAAGGCAATAGAGTTTGAGGAATGATAAGGGAGTTGGGTATGAGGAAACCCTAAAGACTTGTAGCAATAAAATAGAAAAGTATGCAATCGTCAGGATGAGCGTGATTCACCATGAGTTAAAGTTGATGGTTGAAGGCATAAGAGATACATATATTTTATCCCCTTTAAGTTGGGAGGATTCGAGGAAACCTTGAGATAGTTCGAAGGATAAATAATGAGACGCAGATAGACTGAGGAGACAAGAAAGTAAGAAATTAGGAAATTGGATGAAGGAAGTGACCTTCAAGAATGTGAAGTGTAAGTAGGCATGTGAATTGATACCCAAAAAGGGGGACACCAGGTATAAAAGATATCCCAACATTGAGATGACTGTTGAGATAAATAAAAGAGGTAAATGAGTAGTTAGAACTAAAAAGTTCACGTTGAACACGACCAATATCTTCTAGAACATCCCTGTTATCATTACTTAATCAGGCAAGAAAAGCGGATAACCGTTGTTATCTTTTGGAGGCCATATTGATTGAATTCATTTTGAATACAGATATTATTATGAAATTAGGCATATACTATCGAGGTGGGAATGATTGAATAAGATACCCTTATCAGGGATATATGACTTGATTTATCCATGTAAGGATGCAAGTACCTTTTTAAAGGTGGAATTAAGGATATAACCTCAATAGCTTGAGATGAACCATGGGGGGATGCATAAAGGATGGCATTTCACCCTTAATAGGGACATTATGAGTTTGGGTAGTACGGAATGAAGGACTAAGGCACAACAACAACCTTTAAAGATCAGTGGAGAAAGTTTTCAGAACTATATAGACAATGATTCTGGTATTAGTAAATGGTATCTTGATATGCCTTGTACCTAGGGTGTACCTGATGAAGGATTTAAGGATAACCTTAGAGGTTTACAAGGAGAAAGGTAATATTCAAAGTTCTCAAGAATAGAAATTTTGATAAAGGAAATATGACGTAATTATAATAATGCCAGGTGGGGCACGTGTTGGACTATAAGAAAGTATAGATCGACCCAATGAGGGTCGAGATTGGTGAAAACGAGAGGGACCCAAGGTAAGAGACGTCCTAAGTATGATCGAGAGTCAGTCGTGACAATGTTCACATCTAAAGACTAAGGCAATGACTTATAGAAAAATGGTGATTTTTTTTCTCACTAGGACATAAGAATAGCATTTTCACATAAGCAGTGATTGAAATGAGGTAGAAAATTTAGTTGGAGGTGGTTAAAATGACATTGATTGTAAGGAAATTTTACTATTGGGAAAGGCCAAAGAGGTGGTCGACACTCTAAGTGTAAGAGAGCAATTATAGGCGCTCGTGCCAGAGGAATACAGTGACGATGGTTAAAGCCGTGAAGGTTGTATTATGGTTTGAAAGATTGACATTCCTTCTGATGATTGTGCGATACTCAACCGTAATAGTAGTTTAGTAAAGATTTAATTCATGTAATCGCCGTGAGCGGGCTATCTATCTTAGCCTATCTTGAGATAATCCAGGACCATGTTACGAAAGGACTAAATGGACCTTTGAGCTTCATGTCTCCCAATAAAGACATATGGTTAATAATGGTATTAACCTGATATCGTTGATTTCATTGAAACTCTTCTGTAATTTTATCTGCTTCATGTCATATGTACATCAAGTTCAGGAGTGTTCTTCATGAATCATGAACGGTGATCATGTTGACTCCTTAGAAGAATTGGATATGATAGCTATGGACTTTGTATGGTTAGATATTAAGATTTCATGGAAAATGAATGACTATAGTAGGTCCGTGGTGGACTATAGTAATGCAGCAATGATTCTGCGAGTAATGAGCCGATTATAACCGTGAGAGTTGTATTGGAATGGTGTTGAGATTGAGTACAACTAATCGGGTCGTGGTGATGTATAAGTTATTAATGATAGACCGACTAAGCCGAACATTTACCTATGATATATTTATTCCTTCTTATCGATAAAGAGTAGTATTACCCATACGAAGAAGGTTGTGGTATAGAAAAGGATTCTAGTAACGATGAGGTCTAGAATGAAATCCCAGATTCGATTTTCGTTCTCGAGGGAGTTTCAAGGGTGATTATGTATAAGCTAGAGCAAGAGCATGGGTCCATAGAATGATGGACGGAATAGCAAAAATATTTAAGCAGGTGAAATGTGATGCTATAATACTTGATGTTGATATATATACGTATACGTTTTGTTCTCCTATGACAAACCTCTATAGTTCAGAGGTACATTCCAAGCCAGATATTTTATGGCAGTATTTTTTTCATATATACAATTCTCTTCAGTTCGTTCTTTTCTCTTCTTTTCATTTTATGTAAGCTGAGAAGAACAACCCTTCCAGAAGGGGAGGTATTGCCGAATGACTATCTATCTGTGTGATAGAAGCCTAGTAGGATACCACATGTTGTTTAATTGCTTGTCAAGTACTAAAGGCTGGCCACCTTCTGTACTAACTATGCAATAGAATAAGTGTTCATGATCATAATGATCTCTCAATAAATTCTTTTACTTCTATACGAAGGACCAAGCTTTCGAAGATGGAGGCAACTAGAGATGAAGTGGTACCAACTACGATGGTATTCCGATTCTAACGCGTTCGTTATACTAAAGTTGACGCGATTATTAAAAGGTTATAAAACTCTAGCGAGTAAAGGTATATCTAGAATAGTATTCTGTACGGAAGATAGTACCGATTACGAATTGGAAAAGAATGGGTATTGAGAAGCAAAAGCTATAATGCTAGAAGCTATAATGCTAGAAGCTATAATGCTAGAAGCTATGATGAGAGTCTGTGAAATAGACTTGAAAGAATTTGGAATGATCACCTAACGCGGATTGAGTTTTCTTACGATAATAGATCATATGTCATTATCGAGATATCGCCTTATGAGATCCTTGAGGGAACACAATGTCGATCTCCCTTATGTTAGGATGAAGTTGCAGAGCGCTAGATGCTCGGACCAGCAGTGGTCCAAAGGACTAGGGATATAATAGATCTAATCAGAGGGCGGCTAGTAGTAGCCCAAGATGGACACAAAAAGTATGTTGATTTGACACGAAAGGACAAAGAGTAGGAAGTAGGGGACCTAGTGCAGTTATAGGTATTCTCTTGGAAATGATGGATGATGTTCGAAAAGAAAGGAAAGCTAAGCCCTCGAATTGTTGGACCCTTTGAGGTATTAAGACGTATTAGGAAGTTAGCATATGAGATAGCCCTACCCCCGAACCTGTAGCAAGTTCATAACTTGTTCCATATATCAATGTTAAGGAAGTGTAATTCGGATGCCAGACAAATAGGGGCGTATGAGCGCATAGACATGCAACCAGACGTAACCTATATGGAGCAACCAGGAAGGGTTATAGATCAAAAAAGGACAAGTGCTTAGGAGAAGGGTTATCAAACTAGTCAGAGTTTGGTGGTAGAACCATAATGTGGAAAATTGACTTGAGAGTTAGAAGGCACAATGCTAGAAAAGCATCCCCAACTGTTTTCTATCTGATTCCGGGACAGAACCCTTTTAAGGAGGGGAGACTGTAATAACCCCAATTTTTGGAAATTTTTGAAACCCGGATGAATAGTAATGTTTGCTGACAATGCTGATTAAGAAAAATTATCAGACCACGATATATAGGAGTACTGTTATGGAAATTCTAAGATCGTATTAGTATTCCATAAAGAAAATAAGTGTATGTAAAAGTCGTCGGATTTCGAAAACGAGCACTTTTATTTTCCCCCGAAGATTTCCACCAGACATTAAGGGATTTAAGAAATTAATATTAAGATGAAGGATTTTAAATTCAAGGATTATAAAGGAGAATTAATTTAGTTATTAAAAATACCAAGAAGATTTTATCAATAAAACCATTAAGGTATTTAACCAAACGATCAACGAGATTGAGTGATAACCGGACAAAGAAATGAATAACGACTCTTGTAAATACCTTTGCAAGTGGCAAGGCAAGTGGATGGTTGATCAAACAAGAAATCAAGTGATAGTTAGGAAGGAATGACTAGTTAATTATATAGTTAACTAGGGATGATCTCATCTCACCACAAATCACCAACACATGGAAAATGGTGAGATAATCTTCCACTAACTCCTTTGTTTATTATTAACCTAGCAAAATATCAAGACAACCCATCATTATCCACCACATTATTCCACCAACACAAGAAAGCAAAAGCATTTCCTCCCCCATTTCCATTGCTCTCGGCCAAAACAGAACCAACACATTAAAACTGCTGTATCTCCTTCATTTCTCACTCAAATGTTGTGTTCTATAGCTCGTTGGAAAGGTATTGAGATGGCCTACAACTCTTGTTCACAAGTCTTGTCCATATAAGCAAGGTAACACCCTCATTTTTACAGTTCTTTCAATCGGACTTTTAGAAACTTCAAAGCCTAACTTTGTGTTCTTGATTTCTTTGGAAAGATCAAGCTTGTAGGAGGCTCCCTAAGGCTTCCTAGCAACTTAACACCTCCCAAGGAAGGTATAAACTTCAAAACCTAGCCTTTAATTTATTTGTTATTAAGTTTAATGGTGGGTTTTGTGAAATGAGAAGCATGAATTGTGATTATTAGTAGTTTGGTTTGATTTGCAAGTGTTTTGGTAATTGAAGCTTGATTATATTTCATAGGTCTTGATTGTGGTTGTTTGAGTTGAAAAACTTGGAGGTTATGGACTGATGTGATATGGTTTAGGTGAAGTTTTGTTGTATTGATGGTTATGAGTTGGTTGGTGGTTAATTGGAGTAGTTTAAACATTGGTAATCGCATAAACATAGCCGTCGTACTGCCCATTTTTATTCAACTGCTTGTTCTTAGTGTTCAGGAAAGAAAACTTAACAAACAATCTGTAACATTACCATGTTTAGCTAGAGCGTGTCGTAAGCTTCGTTTTGATATGTAGATCGCTTGGTTCCGATGTACGGTTTAGGAGAAACGACCGTTTTAAGTAACGGCGTTTCGCGAACGAATCTTTACCCCTCGCTTTACTTTGAGACCTTGTTTAAGTCCCCTAAAAGACTAATTGGATTATGAAACAATTATGTAAGGTAGATTAGGAAGTTGGTAGAGTACTCGTAAAATATTCGCCTTAAAATTCGTAATGATTAATTTATTAAAATTGGTGGAGCCGAGGGTGTGCGAACGATTAACGCAAATCGTTAAGCGTATAAGCGAACGTTAGGGTCTAAGTGGATAAAGTCTAGTTTCTTAAGCGACCGTGGTTTAATTCCGGCTTATGTTGTTGTTCATAGGTTACTGGACCCACTCTAAGCTTAAGTCTACCCCGGAGCACTCAGGCAAGTTTTCTACCCGTTATACTGTTGTTGTGATGTATATATGTATATGCATTATCTTGTGATAAGTGCATGATTGTTATTAGCAAATCTTGCGATATATTGGAGCATGCTGATATGGTATATATGCATGTCTGTTTCGTAATCTTGATATCTAATTGTTGATTCAATTGCTTATAAGTTGCATAATACCTATGCTAGAGATAAGCAGTAGTTGCGTATACCCTTAGTATAGGGGACCCAAAGGTGAACATATTTCTAAACCGGGAGTCGATGTTCCCGAGTATAATATATATATATATATATACAGATATAGTTTTCAAAACTATTAATCGAATAAGGTTTATTCGATAACTTTATTTTATTTAATGAATATTATTTTGAATATTCATTCGAGGACTTATGACTCCGCTTATTTTATCTAATGAATATTATTTTGAATATTCATTCGAGGACTTATGACTCTGCTTATTTTATTTAATGAACATTATTTTGAATATTCATTCATGACTTATGACTCCGCTTATTTTATTTAATGAATATTATTTTGAATATTCATTCGAGGACTTATGACTACGCTCATTTTATTAAATAATATTCTTTATTTTATTAAAGAATAATGTTTCGATAATCAAACTTATTTTCGATTATTCAAATAAAGATCGTACTTTCGTATAAGTATATCTTTGGTTATTTATTATTCATTTCAAGTATGAGTTTTAAAACTTCTACTTCCATTATTTTTAAAGAGATTATCCTTTATGGGAATATTATTTAAATAATAATATTCAGATATTTTCTAATATATTGGGACTGATTTATTTCATTAAATCAGCATTACTCCAAACATTCTTAAAAATGTTTTCGAGTCTTCAAAATGATTTTTAAAGGTTAGAGCGGATCCCAAAACTCGTTTTCAAATTTAAGATCTTACTTTTTGAAGGGGACTTGAATACTCGCTCAAAAATCTAAGAGATCCGGCTTTGTGGTGTATTTTATATTCGCAACGAGGTTGCTGTTTTGATAAATGAATTGATTACTTACCCAACGTTCGGGAAGTAAGTCCATCTATTTGAGTCGGCATAAGCAACATGGGCTCAGTGGGCGTCCATGAAAGTGTAAGTGGCTCAGTGGGAGTCCATCAATGTGTAAGTGGTTGAGTGGCAGTCCAGCATAGGTCCTAATGCGGCCAGTGTGATGACCAGTGGGGAATTCGTCCATCTACTAGTAGAAAAGGTTACTTATTGGTATCTTTGCCTGATCAGCAAGATATCAGGTTTATGCCAAGGTTTTCTTCTTTCCAAATTCATTGGATATTATAACTCTGTTTATATTTTTCATAACAGAGGTTTCCGAGGAAAGTATGAGATATATATATAGGTGTATATATATATATATATCGGGACTTAATAAAGTATCCCGTAACTTCATTTCTTTTGAATGATATTTCAAAGATTGAATCTATTCAAATCTTATCTTGTAGTCTCATCTATGTGATGAACTTTTGAACTGGTTATACCTTGAACGGTGGTAGTTCAAGTAGTATTCGGAAAAGATATAAGTATATTGGAGTATCTTGTAACTTCATCTTTTCAACTTATATCTAGTAAATGATTATCTTATGCATGACAAAGATTTTCAGAAAAATGTTGAGACAAGGTTAGATATATGAGATCACCTTGTAACCATATTTTATATAGTTATACACTGGAACTCTGTGTGTATTATGCATGGAAGAGGACTTCCAAGATTTGGGAAGTATATATGTATATATATACTAAATATTTTGTGACTTTGTCGCATTAAGATTTTAAACTTGATTCATTTCTTCTTGACCAAGACTTTCATGAGTACTATGAGAATGCTCATATATTGTAAATTATTATACATATTATTTCGGTGGGCTTGTTGCTCACCCTTGCTTTCTTCTTTCATCACACAACAACAGATAGACAAGATGAGCATGACCAAGCTCCCAATTCGTGAGTGGATAGGAAACGTTCCGCAGTTTCCTGTAGGCGTTGATGCCGTTGTGGCTGAGGTAGGAGCTACCAATAGGCTAGGCTTTCAACTTTTGATGTACCAGACTTATGTATATTATTAATTGTAATAATGGAAAAGAATATGTAAATTTATTCAGAAACCCTTTTGAGGTGTAATGACTTATAATTGTGGAATAAAATGACTTGTGTTATTTTTGGTATTCATCTCTGAGACTATAACTTGTGGTGTGTGTGTATATTGTGGGGTCACAGTACTCAGTAGTTGGTTGACTGTTAAGATTAAGTATTGATAAGGGAAATGGAACTCGTGACAACCCGAATCCCCGACCCCGGATTTGGGGGTGTTACAGAAATGGTATCAGAGCTAAGCGTTATAAACCTTAGAGATGATGTGACGTTAAAATAATAAGTTCACTAAGATAATAAGAACTCTTGCCAAGTTCATAGTCGGACTACCTAACATAGTACTGACAGTTAAAACCCTTATGGGAACCCTTATAAATATCGTGATAAAAGCGTAGTTCGTTATCGTATATGGTAGCGGGACTCCGAACCCTGAGGTTGAGGAGCAACATCGCGATGATGTTTTACTACATATTGGGGATCAGATTGTGGATCCGATGTTTTCCAGGCCTTGATTACCTCTTGCTCACTTTCTAACTGTTTAGAAAGAATTTCTACTTTCTTAACAGCTTCTTCTATTTCACTCTCAACAGTCAAGCATTTAAGTTTAATCTTTTCAAACTCAATTACCTGATTCTCTAACACAACATTCCTATCACTTAAAAACACATTATTCTCTTTGATCCTAGTGTTTTGTTTAGCTAGTGATTTAAGGGAAACACGCAAATGATATCATTCATTGGACATATCATTTATGGCTTCATTGCATTCATGTTTAAAAAGCTGAGAGAGATCAATAGTAATTACCTGGTTGCTTGATGAACTAGTTTCATTTTCATCAGAATTAGCCATCAGGGCTAGGTTGACATATTCCACATCATCATCTTCATTGACCCCATCTGCTGCCCAATCATCTTGAGTGAGAAAATCTCTTTCCTTTTGTTTGAGCAAATCAAAATACTTCTTTTTGTAATCAACTTGTTCAAATTTCTTTTTATCAGAAGTTGGCTTCCTACACTCACTTGCAAACTGTCCATTAATGCCACAATTGTAACATTTGAACTTTGATTTGTCCACCATGTTTTTGTTTGGCTTAGTGAATTTTGTATTTTTCCTGAACTTCATCTTTGCAAACCTCCTAGACAGAAAAGCCAGATGTTCATCAATATCATCAGAGTCATCCTGACTGGAATTTTCTTCATCCTCAGCAACTTGCTCTTTACCCTTGCTTGATTCTGATTTGCTTGTGCCAATTTTGAGACTTAGCATTGTGTTTTCCTCATTCATGGCTTCAACTTTTTCACTGTCAGCTACAAGTGCAACTGATCCTCCTTTTCTCTTTCCCTTTTCCAACAGCTCATCTTGCTTCATCTCAAGTTCATAAGTCTTCAAAATTCCATATAATCTTTCAATTGTGAAGTCCTTATAATCTTGAGAATTTCTTAGAGAAACAGTCATAGGCTTCCATTCCTTTGGTAGAGACCTTAGAAATTTTAAATTGGAGTCCTTGACTTGGTACACTCTCCCATACAGCTTTAATCCATTCAATAGTTTCTGAAATCTGTTGAAGGTATCATTCAATGATTCTCCTTCTTCAAAGTGAAAATATTCATACTGTTGAATGAGAAGCTGCATTTTGTTTTCTCTAACTTGCTCAGTGCCTTCACAGATAAGCTGCACAGTATCCCAAATTTCCTTAGCAGTTTGGCTGTTGATGACATTGTCAAACATATCTTGATCCAGGTCGTTAAACAGAATGTTCATAGCTTTCTTGTCCTTGTGAACCTCTTCAATATCTTCAACAGTCCATTCTGCCTTTGGCTTGGGAATAGACTGTCCAACAGCAACTGTAGCAGTAGCAGCTGTAGCCACCTTATGTGGGATGTGAGGACCATTTTCAATGCAGTTGATGTAGCTTTCATCTTGAGAGAGAAGATGTAAATGCATCTTCACTTTCCAGTGATGATAGTTATCTCTTTCCAGGATTGGAATCTTTACACCAATATCCTTCTTACTCATGATGTTAGCAGGATAGATCTTTAAACTCTTTGTATGTTAAGAGCTTGCTCTGATACCAATTGTTATTCCCAGTGGACTAACAATGAGATTTACAGAAGGGGGTTGAATGTAAATCTCAAAACTTTTTCAAGTTTTGAGCAGTTTCTAAGGCTAAGTGTTTTTTAGAACAAGTGTGTGAATTGCTTGAAGCTAATACAGACAGATATATATTCAAACACAAATATAAAGAACACAAAGAACTTAAAAACGTTTCTGGTGGATTTGTTGTTCCACCATAGATGTGTTTTTTCAGAAAATCTGTGATTCAAAGAATTAAATCACAGCTGCTTCCTAGTACAAACTAGATGATTTTCTCTCTGGATATTTCTAAACAGCTCTGGAAAATTCTTATCTAATTACTAGCTGCTACTTGGTTTATATATCACCAAGTTTACAAGTGAAGACAAAACTGTAAAATACAATTAAAAAGATTCTTCATATGTTTCTTCTTCATTTCTCTATCCAATGCAATCTAGGATAATCTGTGAATCTTTGAATACTCCCTAGTTTGCATCAGAATGGAAATTCTGCATTTTCTTGATTCCTCCTAGAGGCTTCCACATTCCAGTTTGTCTCTGTCAACCCATGTGCCTCTGTCAGCTTGTGAATTGTCACTATCAACTTTTAATGAACTAAGCATTCGTTGAAGCTTTCATCCGTTGATGTCTTATCCATTGAGGCTTTATCCGTTGAAGCTTTATCCGTTGATGCATTATCAGTTGAAGTTTTTATCCGTTGAAGCACTTATCCGTTGATGGATATTATCCGTTGAAGCATTAGAGACATCTGTTGAAGCTTTGTTTCTTATCCGTTGAAGGTCTTCAATATCCGTTGATACTTCTTCACTTATATAAAATTACAAGGCATGAAATATTTACAATTAGCCCTCCTATTTGCATATCCATTAGTAGTCAACATGACTGATAATTTCCTACAACATCTTAGAATTACAACTTGAATCCAGAGAATGAAATGTGCTACAATACTAAACTTATTGCTAAGTAAAGCTACTCCTTCAACGGATAGCCAAGATGGTCTTATCCGTTGAGGCTACAAACACTAGATTTCTACTTAAGTGTTTTGTTTAACTTATCATCAAACTAATACACATATTCCTAACAATCTCCCCCTATTTATGTCTACTAGAACTGTAGGCATAAATTTGGGTTTAGCTTGATGATAACAAAACACTTGACAAATATATAAACTATAATAAAGCAGAAGTTCATAAGTGCTACAAAAATGTGTATGCTGAGATGGAATTGAAGAGTTACATTGTTTCCAAGGGTGCTCCTTTAGCCTGAGCAGATTAGTTTCTTTTCCTTTGATTCCTTGTTTTCTTTCCTAGCCTCCTGTCATTCTCCTCTATTTGAAGTTGAAGTTGTCTGTAGAATTCAGCTTCATCTTCTTCATTGATGTCTAACTTAGATTGCATATCCTTGAGAGTTTCATTACTGGCAATCTTGAGCTGATCTTCAATTCTGAAAAATCTTCTGACTCCTTTGTTGTCTCTGAACTCCATCAACCAATGAGGTGATTTATGAATTGTAATTCCTCTTTCTTGAATGAGTAATGTTCTAGGCAAAGCATTGGGCTCCCTCCAAGTTTTCCTTATGTTGGCAATCTTGTTGAGAATCTCAGTCTTGGCAGTCCTGGTAAAGCCAGAATCCCTTTTTATGGTTGAGTAAACTCTAATCAAGGTAGAGTAGCCTTCATTCAGAATTCTGTAAAGAGGCCAGGTTCTTTCCCCATCTCCTTTGTATTTGAACACTAGTCTTTCTGGTAGCTATCTGTAGGCAGCTATTCCCCTTACTTCCTCCAGCTCATCCAGATAGAGTTCAATGTCTGAAAATTCTTTTATGTCACAGATGTGAACATAATCATCCTTAGAGGCTTGAGGCTTAGGCTTAAGCTTCTATGTGAATTTGATTGAGGCTTTAGAGGGTATTGATTTGATTCTTCTTTTCTGCTTCTTTAATGGTGGAGAAGAGGTTAGGAAGGTGGGCAATTTGATGGTGTCCCAATCAATTGGTTCCTCCTTGGGAATGATTGTTTCACCATGAATGTTCATGAAGGGGTCAGGCACAATGGGTTCAGGAATAGAGGGTAGTGGTTTGGATATTGATTGGGTTTCTTCAGTCTCATCTACCATCTTTCTCTTTGCATTGACCTTCTTTCTGTTCCCTTTTTGCCATTCTTCTCTTCCCTTACTTCTTTCCTCCATATCAGTATCAACCATGTCCCCCATAGCTTCATCTTCACTTTTGTCTTTAATTTCTTTTTGTTCTTCAGCCTGACTTGACTTTAGCTATTTTTCAAGCTTTGCTTGTGCTCTTTTGTCAGCCTTTAGCTGTTTGGCTTCTTCCTTCAACCTTCTGGTTTCTTCCCTCTTGGCTATTGAGAATTTGGGATGTCCTTGCATCACACATATGCTCTTTCCCTCTCTGAAGATAATAGCTATGTTCCTCCTTACAGCCACATCCATGGTCTCTTTGAGTTTTGAGATACTTCTACCCGAAAGCTTGTCCTCATCATCCTTTGGAAGAGGAAAATCCACTTCTTTCAGAGGATTCTTTGTAGAGTCCTTATTGGATCTGTTGTTGGGCTTGAGAACCATAGGTTTCAGATCCTTGGAAGAAGTCTCTCCAACCTTATTCCTCCCTACTGGCTTGAGCTCCATAATAATTGATTCCACTTTTGTGCTATGCTTCACAGATTGTGATTGAGAAGTTGTAGAACCAAATATTTGTTGCATCTTTTCATCAATCTTTTTCCTTTGCTCTTTGACTTGTAATTCAGCTGCTGCTATCTGGATTAGATCAATTCCATCAAGCTTTCCTTTGATTGGAATAATTAGAGAAGTGGTGATGACATGAACTAGCCCTTGAGAAATTTGAACTGTTGTTGATGGCTCTCCTTCCCCTTCCCCTTTATTCTCCCCCTTTTTGTTATCATCAAGGGTAGGGGTCAAGCCTTGTGCATTTGCCAGCTGCACGAGTAGATTTGTTTGAGTTTGTTGATTCTGAAGAATGGTGACCATAGAGTCTTCAATGATCTGAACTCTGGTTTCCAATCTGGCCAGTCTCTTGTCAACATCAGATTCTTTCCTCAGTCTCCCCAACAAATCTTGCATGGTACCATAAGGTATGACTGAATCCAACTTCTCAGCATTGTAGGATTTTAGATCAGCAATATCCTGCTTGAGCTCATCCATACTTAGATTCTGTTTGAAATGCTGCAATTGCAAGAGATGCAGAGATTCCAGATGAGCTTGAAGAATTGCCTTGGTACCAGCATCTGTAGTCTCCTGAAGGGCCTTCTGAATTGTCATGACTTGTCTGACCAAAGTGACACCAAACTCTCCTGGTGTTGATGCTTTTGCCCATGCCCATTCAGGAAGATCTGGAACAAAACTTGGGCCTGCTACTCCCCCTAAGTTCATGCTCTCATTCAAAGAATCAGAGTCATCATCATTCGAATTTACTCCAAATTCTTCATATGGCTCACCAGCTTGAGAAGGCAGCTTGTTAATAGCAGCTTTGACTCTGAGAAGAGATTCTAAAGTGTGTACAATATTTAATGTCTGTTCTGCCTCCACATTGCCCTGAGCAGCCAATAATTGATAGCCTGAAACAGGATGAGTAAAAGTGTCAGCATCCAAGGAAATATTATCAATTACAACTTTGTAATGTTACTGAGATTGTCTTTCCTTTTCTGAATCATCCACTTTCATTGACTCACTAGCAATGGCTGGATCCACCCTTATAGCTTCTGTATCTGCCTTTCTCTCTTTTTCTCTATTTTCTTGCATCAGGGGCTCCCCCTGGCTCACACACACCCTCACCCTCACCTTCTAAGGTGGCACTCCCCTCACTCACTCTTGCCATGATGGAAGAAATAGCATGCATATGGTGACTCTCAACCTCTCCTTTTGCCTGGGAGCAACCCAACCTCTCACTCAAAAGATCACTCCCTTCCCTCAAACCTAAAAGTGATTTTACAGTAGCCATGTCCTCTACAGTTGGAATTATTTCTGCTATGTGTGTAGAGTCCATCAACGGATAGGGAGTATCCGTTGAAGTGGAAACTGATGGTATCAACGGATAACTGTTGTGAAGCTTATCCGTTGAAGAACAACCACTTGTCAACGGATGAGAGATATCCGTTGAAGAAGGAAAAGATGTAGATATAGAAAGTGACATAATTGTTGAATCTGTGTGAATTGATTTTAAGTGAGGTAACACAGATTCTTCAACTACATCTAAAAGAATTGGCTGATGATCCAATAAATCATCTAAAAGATGATGATCATCAGGTTTTGAGTGGGGCTCCTCCCTGAGTTTTAATGAGGGAGAATCAGGAATTGATGTGAATATTATATCCACATCCAGAGAGGGTGATGAAGAGTTTGATGATTGGTGTGTTTCTATTATGAGAGAATGGGGCTTTGACTCCACATTTGCTGGAATCACATCAAGCTGAATTTGTGAAGGCACAGATACAGGTGGATGTATATGTGCTGTGTGTGCCCCTTGTGTGGAAACTAGGGTCTTGGCCTTCTTCTTCCTTGAAAAGGCTTTAATTGGTGAATATGTGGCTTCAGTGTCCCTCCCTCTTTTGGTCTGTGTCCCTGGTTGGGGACTATTTTCAATAGTTGCACCCTTTTGGGAGGATGCAACTAGGGATGTGTTAGACTCCTTTTAAACCACCACAGTCTTTTGAGAGACTGTGGCTTGGCTGGCTTGGGTACCACTCACCTCTCCCACCTTATCCTGGGGGTTTCTTGATGTTCACCCCTCCCCTCACCACTCACACCCTGTTCACTCTCTTCAGGGTTTATGGTAGTTGTTACAACTGTTGTCTTTTGAGAAACAACAGAGGTAGTTTTCTTTGACTTGAGTTATAAAACTTTAGTTTTGGTGGCTTTGGTAGGAACCTATTTGGGCAAAGACACAGATCCCATTGCCACACTTGAAGGCAAAGAAACCATGGGGTTGGAGATAGTAGGAGTTATAAAAGTGTTTACCTCACTTATCTGTGGTGCATTCATGGTTGGCAAATATACCAATGGCACCTGGCTATTGAGGTTCATTCTCAAAAGGTCTGCAAGGACCCTTTTCTCTTGTGCCCAGCATTTGAGTTTATTATTCTCATTTGATATGACCAATCCTTCAGCAACATGGTTAGCCAATAACATAAAGAATCTAGCATAGTAGATGTTATGTGGTCTATTAGCTTTGTTACCTAATCTGGAACCTAATTCTAGCATGACACAGTTGCTAAAATTAAAGTACCTATCAGAAACTAGCATGTAGAGCATATTAACAAGAGATGAAGTTATGGCATCAAAATTGCTAATCTTCCCATAGAAAACCTTGATAAAGGCATCTCCAAGAAAACTCCATTCTTTCCTAAGGCCTTTCCTTCTAATGCTACCTAAACTAGCAGAATCAAAAGCATAGCCTATGGAATCTAACATAGCATATACATCTTTATCAGTGTGTGGTGTTATGGCATTATTCTCAGGCAACTTAAAGCAAGACTGTATATCATCACAGTTAATGCAATAATCCTTACCTTTGAGAGAGAAGGCAATAGTCATATCTGTGGAGTTGAACTCTGCAGTTGTCCAAATCTCCTCAATCACCTCACAGTAGATGGTTGGGGTTTCCAGCATTGCATAGCTTAGTTTGCAGTTTTTGATAAAGTCTATCATCTTGTGATAATCATAATGGGCTTCATTCTTTTCAACCAAGGCTACGAAATTATTCTTTTCATAAACAAATCTTGTTTGAGACATAATTTTGACAACTGGTGCCATTGTTGTGAGTAGAGGTTGCAGAGAAAAACTTGAGAATTTTGGGAGAGAAGGAGAATAAGAATTGCAAGAAAGCGTAAAGTGAAAATAAGAGTTCAATTGGACTTTTATACTTTCTTGAATTAAAACGAAAATAAAATGATTAAATGATACTTTTAAATAAATTACAGTCGTTTAAGAGGAAAGAAAACTGTAGAAATTCTGAAAACTGCCTTTAACACAAATACATACAACAGTGTATATCTGTATCAACGGTTGAGTAAAAGAATCAACGGTTGTGACTCACCTATAGTAACTGATGTGACACTTCAACGGATAGGGTAAATAGTTATCCGTTGATGATCAACACCATTTTATCCGTTGAAGGATAAAATTACCAGAAATGTATTTGTCTTTCAATGGATAATGAACATCCGTTGATAGAACAATTTTGGCTTTCAACGGATAGGGAATATCCATTGATAGGACAAGTCTTACTTAAAGCCAACTTTGTTCTTGCAGCAAATTCATTTCAGGCTTCAAGACAGATTATATAGAGAACATAAATTATGAATAATTAAGCATACCTAGCTCACTTACTAATCTTGTGAATGTTGATTCATCAAGTGGCTTGGTAAATATGTCTGCAATCTGCTTTTCACTTGGAACAAAATGAAGTTCCACTATACCTTTCATCACATGTTCCCTAATGAAATGGTACTTGATGTCAATGTGCTTGGTTCTTGAGTGCTGCACTGGATTTTCAGTAATGGCAATGGCACTTGTATTGTCACAGAATATTGGAATTTTGTCAACAGTCAAACCATAGTCAAATAGTTGATTCCTCATCCATAGTATCTGTGCACAGCAACTACCAGCAGCAATGTACTCAGCTTCAGCTGTTGATGTAGAAACAGAATTTTGCTTCTTGCTGAACCATGACACAAGCTTGTTCCCTAGAAATTGACAGGTGTGTTAGGAATATATGTATCAGTTTGATGATAAGTTAAACAAAACACTTAAGTAGAAATCTAGTGATTGTAGCCTCAACGGATAAGACCATCTTGGCTATCCGTTGAAGGAGTAGCTTTACTTAGCAATAAGTTTAGTATTGTTGCACATTTCATTCCCTGGTTTCAAGTTGTAATTCTTAGATGTTGTAGGAAATTATCAGTCATGTTGACTACTAATGGATATACAAATAGGAGGGCTAATTGTAAATATTTCATGCCTTGTAATTTTGTATAAGTGAAGAAGTATCAACGGATATTGAAGACCTTCAACGGATAAGAAACAAAGCTTCAACGGATGTCTCTAATACTTCAACGGATAATATCCATCAACGGATAAGTGCTTCAACGGATAAAGACTTCAACTGATAATGCATCAACGGATAAAGCTTCAACGGATAAATCCTCAATGGATAAGGCATTAACAGATGAAAGCTTCAACGGATGCTTGGTTCATTTGCAGTTGATAGTGACAATTCACAAGCTGACAGAGGCACATGGGTTGACAGAGACAAACTGGAATGTGGAAGCCTCTAGGAGGAATCAAGAAAATGCAGCATTCCCATTCTGATGCAAATAAGGAAGTATTCAAAGATTCACAGATTATCCTAGATTGCATTGGATAGAGAAATGAAGAAGAAACATGTGAAGAATCCTTTCAATTGTATTTTACAGTTTTGTCTTTACTTGTAAACTTGGTGTTATATAAACCAAGTAGCAGCTAGTAATTAGATAAGAATTTTCCTGAGCTATTTAGAAATATCAAGAGAGAAAATCATCTAGTTTGTACTAGGAAGCAGCTGTGATTTAATTCTTTGAATCACAGATTTTCTGAAATAACACATCTCTGGTGGAACAACAAATCCACCATAAAAGTTTTTAAGTTCTTTGTATTCTTTACATTTGTGTTTGAATATATATCTGTCTGTATCAGCTTCAAGCAATTCACACACATTTGTTCACTTAAACACTTAGCCTTAGAAACTGCTCAAAACTTGAAAAACTTTTGAGATTTACATTCAGCCCCCCTTGTGTAAATCTCATTGTTAGTCCACTGGGAATAACAATTGGTATCAGAGCAAGCTCTTAACATACAAAGAGTTTAAAGATCTATTTTGCTAACATCATGAGTGCACAGAAGAATCCTCCTGCTACAATCATGAGTAGGAAGGATATTGGTATAAAGATCCCAGTCCTGGAAAAAGATAATTATCATCACTGGAAAGTGAAAAAGCATTTACATCTTCTTTCTCAAGATGAAAGCTACATCAACTATATTGAAAATGGTCCTCACATCCCTCACAAAGTAGCCACAGCTGCTACTGCAACAGTTGCTGTTGGACAGTCCATTCCCAAGCCAAAAGCAGAATGGACTATTGAAGACATGGAAGAAATCCGCAAGGACAAGAGAGCCATGGACATTTTGTTTAATGGCTTAGATCAAAATATGTTTGACAATGTCATCAATAGCCAAACTGCAAAGGAAGTTTGGGATACTGTACAAATCATCTGTGAAGGTACTGAGCAGGTCAGAGAGAACAAGATGCAGCTTCTTATTCAACAGTATGAATATTTTCACTTTAAAGAAGGTGAATCATTAAATGATACCTTCAACAGATTTTAGAAACTGTTAAATGTATTGAAGCTGTATGGTAGAGTGTACCAAGTCAAGGATTCCAACTTAAAATTTCTTAGGTCTCTGCCAAAGGAATGGAAGCCCATGACTGTCTCTTTAAGAAATTCTCAAGATTATAAGAACTTCTCACTTGAAAGATTATATGGAATTCTGAAGACTTATGAACTTGAAATGGAGCAGGATGAGCTGTTGGAAAAGGGAAAGAGAAAAGGAGGAACAGTTGCTCTTGTAGCTGACAGTGAGAAGATGGAAGCCAGGAATGAGGAGAAGACAATGCCAAGTCTCAAAATTGGCACAAGCAAATCAGAATCAAGCAAGGGTAAAGAGCAAGCAGCTGAGGATGAAGACAATTCCAGTCAGGATGACTCTGATGATGTTGATGAACATCTGGCTTTTCTGTCCAGGAGGTTTGCAAAGATGAAGTTCAGAAAAAATACAAAGTTCACTAAGCCAAACAAAAACATGGTGGACCAATCAAAGTTCAAATGTTACAATTGTGGCATTAGTGGACACTTTGCAAGTGAGTGTAGAAAGCCAACTTCTGATAAAAAGAAATTTGAGCAAGTTGATTACAAAAAGAAGTATTTTGATTTACTCAAACAAAAGGAAAAAACTTTTCTCACTCAAGATGATTGGGCAGCAGATGGGGTCAATGAAGATGATGATATGGAATATGTCAACCTAGCCCTGATGGCTAATTCTGATGAAAATGAAACTAGTTCATCAAGCAACCAGGTAATTACTACTGATCTCTCTCAGCTTTCTAAACATGAATGCAATGAAGCCATAAATGATATGTCCAATGAATTATATCATTTGCGTGTTTCCCTTAAATCACTAGCAAAAGAAAACACTAGGATCAAGGAGAATAATGTGTTTTTAAGTGATAGGAATGCTGTGTTAAAGGATCGGGTAATTGAGCTTGAAAAGATAAAACTTAAATGCTTGACTGTTGAGAGTGAACTAGCAGAAGCTGTTAAGAAAGTAGAAATTCTTTCTAAACAGTTAGAAAGTGAGCAAGAGGTAATCAAGGCCTGGAAAACATCTAGGGATGTTAGTGTTCAGATTGCAAAGGTTCAGGGAATTGAATCATTCTGTGAGGATGCCTGGAAGAAAAACAAAAAGGAGTTAGAATTAATTGATGGATTGTCAACGGATTTGGAATCAACGGATGATGAAAGTTATCCGTTGAAGGAAGAAAAGGAGCATCCGTTGAAGGCTCATCAATTAAAACCGGCAAGTTCTTTTAAAAATAAAAACCTCAATAAAAAGAATGATTCAACTCTCAAGAACTTTGTCAAAGAAGGAGCTAGCACATCCAGAGATGTCAGTAAGGTGAATATAGGACACACGACTTTAGATTAGCTGAAAGATAGGCTTAAGTTGGTTGAGGATAAGAAGGAAACTAAAAGAAAATCTAAAAGAAATGGGAAGGTAGGGATTAATAAACATAACAATTACACACCTGATAGGTATGCTCCTAGAAAAAGTTGTGTGCATTGTAAAAGTGTTAATCACCTATCTGATAATTGCAAATCTGTTAAAAATACTCCCATGCCTTCAAATCCCTCCATGCCTAACATGTCTATGTCACCTCTGCATGCTATGCCTGTTATGTCTCACCAGAATCCCCATGCACATTTTGCAAACATGCCATATATTAATAATCCTTATTTTACTGCATTTAGTATGCCTCAAATGCCATACAATATGCCTATGTGGAATAACATGTTTGCACAACCTATGCCTTATCCAATTCAATCAAATGTGTTAAATGATTATGTGACTAACCCTACACTTCAACCAACCACATCTGAGACCAAGGTTGACCCAAAGTTACCTAAGTCAAAAGATGCAGGAGGAATGAAGTCTAGGAAAAAGACTAACAAGGCTGGACCCAAGGAAACTTGGGTACCAAAATCAACTTGATTGATTTTGTTGTGTGCAGGGACAAAGAAGGAATCTATGGTACTTGGACAGTGGTTGTTCAAGACACATGACAGGAGATTTCACCCTGCTCACAGAGTTTAAGGAGAGAGTTGGCCCTAGCATAACCTTTGGAGATGACAACAAAGGATTCACTATGGGATATGGCTTGATTTCAAAAGAAAATGTCATCATTGATGAAGTTGCATTGGTTGATGGTCTCAAACACAATTTATTGAGCATCAGTCAACTATGTGACAGAGGGAATACTGTTTCCTTCAATTCTGAAGCCTGTATTGTCACAAGTAAGAAGGACAATAAAGTGGTTCTAACTGGAGTTAGAAAAGGGAATGTGTACTTAGCTGATTTTAACTCTATAGATGCAGAATCCATTACTTGTCTTCTCAGCAAAGCAAGTCCAGTTGAAAGTTGGCTATGGCACAAGAAGCTATCCCATTTGAATTTCAAGACAATGAATGATCTAGTCAAAAAGGACTTAGTTAGAGGAATGCCTCTAGTGGAATTCACAAGGGATGGACTGTGTGATGCTTGTCAGAAAGGAAAGCAAAAGAAAGTATCATTCAGTAAGAAGCTTGAATCTGCAATTGATGAACCACTACAACTTCTACACATGGATCTTTTTAGACCAGTCAATGTATTGTCAATTTCAAAGAAAAGATATTGCCTAGTGATTGTAGATGATTTCTCAAAGTTTTCATGGGTTTATTTTCTTGGATCAAAGGATGAAGCTAGTGAAATCATCATCAATTATATCAAGCAAGTCAACAATCATCCTGATTTCAAAGTAAGGAATATTAGGAGTGACAATGGAACTGAGTTCAAGAATTCAACCATGAAGTTGTTCTGTGAAGAAAGTGGGATCATGCATGAGTTCTCAGCTCCAAGGGCTCCACAACAAAATGGTGTGGTGGAAAGGAACAACATATCACTAATTGAAGCTGCAAGGACAATGCTTGAAGAGTCAAAACTCCCAACTTATTTTTGGGCTGAGGCTGTTAACTGTGCATGTTACACTCAGAACATTTCTCTAATCAATCAAGCAAAAGGCATGACTCCCTATCAATTATTCAAGAGAAGAAAACCAACTTTAAACTTTCTACATGTCTTTGGTTGCAAATGCTACATCTTAAGGAATCAATCTGATCACAAAGGGAAGTTTGATGCAAAGGCTGATGAAGGAATATTTGTTGGTTATTCTGCTAGAAAATCATATAGGGTCTACAATCTAAGAACCAACATTGTCATGGAATCTGTACATGTTGTGTTTGATGATAAAAAGATTGATGGACTAACAGATGAAGGACATCATGAAGGACTCAAATTTGACAATATTGAGATAAATTGTGATGATGGTGAAGATGAGAATGATGAAGAAGGCATCTCAAGAGGGATTCAAAATCTGCCTTTGGATAATGCATAGAATGCTGCATCCGTTCAAAGTCATAGCTCAGCTTCTGTTGAAAGAAGCAATGCAGCATCCGTTGAAAGACAAAGTGCATCATCCGTTGAAGTTCGTAATGAAGCATCCATTGATCACAGTCTGTCAACGGATAATCAATTCACTTCATCAGTTGATAGAACTCCCAAATCTTCTCAAAGGATCAGCAACTTAGGGGGAGTGTCAACCAATCAACATTCTACCTCACATCATGACAATACTGAGGCAACCTCATCTAGAGATAGTCTACCATCTCAAAGGAAATGGACCAGGAATCACCCTTTTGAACTGATCATTGGTGATGCCACATCTAAAGTGCAAACTAGAAGGGCTACTCAAGATGAATGTCTGTATAGTAGCTTTCTATCACAAGAGGAACCTAAGAGAGTAGAAGAAGCTCTTTTGGACCCAGATTGGATTTTAGCAATGCAAGAGGAGCTAAACCAATTTGAGAGAAACACAGTATGGAAGCTGGTACCCAAGCCAAAGAACAAGAGTTCTATTGACACAAAATGGGTATTCAGAAACAAGATGGATGAAAATGGCATTGTCATAAGGAATAAAGCCAGATTGGTTGCTAAAGGCTATTCTCAACAAGAGGGAATAGATTTTGATGAAACATTTGCTCCAGTTGCCAGACTTGAAGCCATCAGAATCTTTCTAGCATATGCAGCTAATGCCAATTTCAAAGTCTATCAAATGGATGTCAAGAGTGCATTTCTAAATGGGGAATTAGAGGAAGAAGTTTATGTAAGCCAACCTCCAGGATTTGAAGATCCAAATTTTCCAGACTATGTGTATTATCTGTTGAAAGCACTCTATGGACTAAAGCAAGCACCTAGAGCCTGGAATGAGACTTTGTCAAAATTCCTTCTAGATAATCACTTCACAAGAGGTACTGTTGACAAAACTCTCTTCTTTAGAAATGTTAATGGCTCTAAAATACTTGTTCAAATTTATGTAGATGATATTATATTTGGATCTACAGATGATAAGCTTTGTAAAAAGTTCGCTAAGTTAATGCAAAGTAAGTATGAAATGAGCATGATGAGAGAGCTAACTTATTTTCTTGGTTTACAAGTTAAACAAGTTAGTGATGGAATTTTCATTAGTCAAACTAAATACATTTATGATCTTTTAAAGAAGTTTGACTTAATGGATTGTTCAACTGCAAAAACTCCCATGGCCACTGCCACCAAGCTTGAATTAAACAAGGCTGAAAAGTCTGTGGATATTTCAAGTTATAGAGGCATGGCTGGCTCACTTTTATATTTAACTGCTAGTAGACCTGATATAATGTTTTCTACATGTCTCTGTGCTAGATTCAAGCTAACCCTAAAGAATCTCACTTAGTGGCTATTAAAAGAATTTTCAGATATCTCAAAGGGACTCCAAATCTAGGAATTTGGTACCCTAGAGAGTTTGGTTTTGATCTAATTGGCTACTCAGATGCAGATTATGCAGGCTGTAAAATAGACAGGAAAAGCACAACTGGTACATGTCAATTTCTAGGGAACAAGCTTGTGTCATGGTTCAGCAAGAAGCAGAATTCTGTTTCCACATCAACAGCTGAAGCTGAGTACATTGCTGCTGGTAGTTGCTGTGCACAGATACTATGGATGAGGAATCAACTATTTGACTATGGTCTGACTGTTGACAAAATTCCAATATTCTGTGACAACACAAGTGCCATTGCCATTACTGAAAATCCAGTGCAGCACTCAAGAACCAAGCACATTGATATTAAGTACCACTTCATTAGGGAACATGTGATGAAAGGTATAGTGGAACCTCATTTTGTTCCAAGTGAAAAGCAGATTGCAGACATATTTACCAAACCACTTGATGAATCAACATTCACAAGATTAGTAAGTGAGCTAGGTATGCTTAATTATTCATAATTTATGTCATCCATATAATCTGCCTTGAAGCCTGAAATGAATTTGCTGCAAGAACAAAGTTGGCTTTAAGTAAGACTTATCCTATCAACGGATATTCCCTATCCGTTGAAAGCCAAAATTGTTCTATCAACGGATGTTCATTATCCGTTGAAAGACAAATACATTTCTGGTAATTTTATCCTTCAACGAATAAAATAGTGTTGATCATCAATGGATAACTATTTACCTTATCCGTTGAAGTGTCACATCAGTTACTATAAGTGAGTCACAGCCGTTGATTCTTTTACTCAACCGTTGATACAGATATACAGTGTTGTATGTCTTTGTATTTAAGGTAGTTTTCAGAATTTCTACAGTTTTATTTATTCTTGAACGGCTGTAACTTACTTAAAAGTATCATTTAATCATTTTATTTATGTTTTAATTCAAGAAAGTATAAAAGCCCAATTGAACTCTTATTTTCACTTTACGCTTTCTTGCAATTCTTATTCTCCTTCTCTCTAAAAAATTCTCAAGTTCTTCTCTGCAACCTCTACTCACAACAGTGGCACCAGTAGTCAAAATTATGTCTCAGACAGGATTTGTTTATGAAAAGAATAATTTCATAGCCTTGGCTGAAAAGAATGAAGCCCATTCTGATTATCACAAGATGATGGACTTCATCAAAAATTGCAAACTAAGCTATGCAATGCTGGAAGCTCCAACCATCTACTGTGAGGTGATTGAGGAGATTTGGACAACTGCAGAGTTCAACTCCACAGATATGACTATTGCCTTCTCTCTCAAAGGTAAGGACTATTGCATTAACTGTGATGATATACAATCTTGCTTTAAGTTGCCTGAGAATAATGCCATGACACCACACACTGATAAAGATGTATCTGCTATGTTAGATTCCATAGGCTATGCTTTTGATTTTGCTAGTTTAGGTAGTATTAGAAGGAAAGGCCTTAGGAAAGAATGGAGTTTTCTTGGAGATGCCTTCATTAAAGTTTTCTCTGGGAAGATTAGAAATTTTGATGCCATAACTTCATCTCTTGTTAATATGCTCTATATGCTAGTTTCTGATAGGTACTTTAATTTTAGCAACTGTGTTATGCTAGAATTAGGATCCAGATTAGGTAACAAAGCTAATAGACCACATAACATCTACTATGCTAGATTCTTTATGTTATTGGCTAACCATGTTGCTGAAGGTTTGGTTATATCAAATGAGAATAATGAACTCAAATGCTGGGCACAAGAGAAAAGGGTCCTTGCAGACCTTTTGAGAATGAACCTCAACAGCCAGGTGCCATTGGTATACTTTCCAATCATGAATGCACCACAGGTAAGTGAGGTAAACACTTCTATAACTCCTACTATTTCCAACCCCATTGTTTCTTTGCCCTCTAGTGTGGCCATGAAATCTGTGTCTTTGTCCAAACAGGTTCCTGCCAAAGCCACCAAAACCAAAGTTTCAAAACTCAAGTCAAAGAAACCTACCTCTGTTGTTTCTCAAAAGACAACAGTTGTAACAACTACCATAAACCCTGAAGGGAGTGAACAGGGTGTGAGTGGTGAGGGGAGGGGTGAACATCAAGAAACCCCCCAGGATAAGGTGGGAGAGGTGAGTGGTACCCAAGCCAGCTAAGCCACAGTCTCTCAAAAGACTGTGGTGGTTCAAAAGGAGTCCAACACATCCCTAGTTGCATCCTCCCAAAAGGATGTAACTATTGAAAATAGTCCCCAACCAGGGACACAGAACAAAAGAGGGAGGGACACTGAAGCCACACATTCACCAATTAAAGCCTTTTCAAGGAAGAAGAAGGCCAAGACCCTAGTTTCCACACAAGGGACACACACAACACAGATACATCCACTTGTATCTGAGCCTTCACAAATTCAGCTTGATGTGATTCCAGCAAATATGGAATCACAACCCCATTCTCTCATAATAGAAACACACCAATCATCAAACTCTCCATCACCCTCTCTGGATGTGGATATGATATTCACATCAATTCCTGATTCTCCCTCATTAAAACTCAGGGAGGAGCCCCACTCAAAACCTGATGATCATCATCTCTTAGATGATTTGTTGGATCATCAGCCAATTCTTTCAGATATAGTTGAAGAATCTGTGTTACCTCACTTAAAATCAATTCCCACAGATTCAACAATTATGTCACTTTCTATATCTACATCTTTTCCTTCTTCAACGGATATCTCTCATCCGTTGACAAGTGGTTGTTCTTCAACGGATAAGCTTAACAGCAGTTATCCGTTGATACCATCAGTTTCCACTTCAACGGATACTCCCTATCCATTGATTGTCTCTACACACATAACAGAAACAATTCCAATTGTAGAGGACATGGCTACTGTACAATCACTTTTAGATTTGAGGGAAGGGAGTGATCTTTTGAGTGAGAGGCTGGGTTGCTCCCAGGCAAAAGGAGAGGTTGAAAGTCACCATATGCATGCTATTTCTTCCAGCATGGCAAAAGTGAGTGAGGGGAGTGCCACCTTAGAAGGTGAGGGTGAGGGTGTGAGGGTGTGTGTGAGCCAGGGGGAGCCCCTGATGCAAGGAAATAGAGAAAAAGAGAGAAAGGCAGGTACAGAAGCTATAAGGGTGGATCCAGCCATTGCTAGTGAGTCAATGAAAGTGGATGATGCAGAAAAGGAAAGACAATTTCAGCAACATTTCAAAGCTGCAATTGATAACATTTCCTTGGATGCTGACACTTTTACTCATCCTGTTTCAGCCTATCAATTATTGGCTGCTCAGGGTAATGTGGAGGCAGAACAGACATTACACATTGTACACACTTCAGAATCTCTTCTCAGAGATAAAGCTGCTGTTAACAGGCTGCCTTCTCAAGCTGGTGAGCCATCTGAAGAATTTGGAGTGAATTCTAATGATGATGACTCTAATTCTTTGGATGAGAGCATGAACTTAGGGGGAGTAGCAGGCCCAAGTTCTGTTCCTGATCTTCCTGAATGGGCATGGGCAAAAGCCTCAAAACCAAGAGAGTTTAGTGTCATTTTGATTATACAAGTCATGACAATTCAGCAGGCCCTTCAGGAGACTACAGATGCTGGTACCAAGGCAATTCTTCAAGCTCATCTGGAATCTCTGCATCTCTTGCAGTTACAGCATTTCCAACAAAATCTAAGTGTGGATGAGCTCAAACAGGACATTGCTGATCTGAAATCCTACAATGCCGAGAAGTTGGATTCAGTCATACCTTATGGTACTATGCAAGATTTGTTGGGGAGACTGAGGAAAGAATCTGATGCTGACAAGAGACTGGCCAGATTGGAAAACAGGGTTCAAATCATTGAAAATTCTATGATCACCATCCTTCAGAATCAACAAACTCAAACAAATCTACTCATGCAGTTGGCCAATGCACAAGTCTTGACTCCTACCCTTGATGATAACAAAAAGGGGGAGAATAAAGGGAAAGGGGAAGTAGAGCCATCAAGAACAATTCAAATTTCTCAAGTGCTAGTTCCTGTCATCACCACTTCTCCAATTATTCAAATCAAAGGAAAGCTTGATGGAATTGATCTAATCCAGATAGCAGCAGCTGAATTGCAAGTCAAAGAGCAAATGAAGAAGATTGATGAAAAGATGTAACAAATATTTGGTTCTACAACTTCTCAATCACAATCTGTGAAGCACAGCATAAAAGTGGAATCAATTATTATGGAACTCAAGCCAGTAGGGAGGAATAAGGTTGGAGAGACTTCTTCCATGGATTTGAAACCTATGGTCCTCAAGCCCAACAACAGATCCAATAAGGACTCTACAAAGAATCCTCTGAAAGAATTGGATTTTCCTCTTCCAAAGGCTGATGAGGACAAGCTTTTGGGTAGAAGTATCTCATATCTCAAAGAGACCATGGATGTGGCTGTAAGGAGAAACATGGCTATTATCTTCAGAGAGGGAAAGAGCATATGTGTGATGCAAGGACATCCCAAATTCTCAATAGCCAAGAGGGAAGAAACCAGAAGGTTGAAGGAAGAAGCCAAACAGCTAAAGGCTGACAAAAGAGCACAAGCAAAGCTTGACAAACAGCTAAAGTCAAGTCAGGCTGGAGAACAGAAAGAAATTGAAGACAAAAGTGAAGATGAAGCTATGGGGGACATGGTTGGTACTGAGATGCAGGAAAGAAGTAAGGGAAGAGAAGAATGGCAGAAAGGGAACAGAAAGAAGGTCAATGCAAAGAGAAAAATGGTAGATAAGACTGAAGAAACCCAATCAATATCCAAACCACTACCCTCTATTCCTGAACCCATTGTGCCTGACCCCTTCATGAACATTCATGGTGAAACAATCATTCCCAAGGAGGAACCAATTGATTGGGATACCATCAAATTGCCCACCTTCTTAACCTCTTCTCCACAATCAAAGAAGCAGAAAAGAAGAATCAAATCAACACCCTCTAGAGCCACAATCAAATTCACACAGAAGCCTAAGCCTAAACCTCAAGCCTCTAAAGATGATTATGTTCACATCTGTGACATAAAAGAATTTTCAGACATTGAACTCTATCTGGATGAGCTGGAGGAAGTAAGGGGAATAGCTGCCTACAGACAGCTACCAGAAAGACTAGTGTTCAAATACAAAGGAGATGGGGAAAGAACCTGGCCTCTTTACAGAATTCTGAATGAAGGCTTCTCTACCTTGATTAGAGTCTACTCAGCCATACAAAGGGATTCTGGCTTTACCAGGACTGCCAAGACTGAGATTCTCAACAAGATTGCCAACATAAGGAAAACTTGGAGGGAGCCCAATGCTTTGCCTAGAACTTTACTCATTCAAGAAAGAGGAATTACAATTCACAAATCACCTCATTGGTTGATGGAGTTCAGAGACAACAAAGGAGTCAGAAGATTTTTCAGAATTGAAGATCAGCTCAAGATTGCCAGTAATGAAACTCTCAAAGATATGCAATCTAAGTTGGACATCAATGAAGAAGATGAAGCTGAATTCTACAGACAACTTCAACTTCAAATATAGGAGAATGACAGGAGGCTAGGAAAGAAAACAAGGGATCAAAGGAAAAGGAAGTAATCTGCTCAGGCTAAAGGAGCACCCTTAGAAATAATGTAACTCTTCAATTCCATCTCAGCATACACATTTTTGTAGCACTTTTGAATTTCTGCTTTATTACAGTTAATATATTTGTCAAGTGTTTTATTATCATCAAGCCAAACCCAAATTTATGCCTACAGTTCTAGTAGACATAAATAGGGGGAGATTGTTAGGAATATGTGTATCAGTTTGATGATAAGTTAAACAAAACACTTAAGTAGAAATCTAGTGATTGTAGCCTCAACGGATAAGACCATCTTGGCTATCCGTTGAAGGAGTAGCTTTACTTAGCAATAAGTTTAGTATTGTAGCACATTTTATTCTCTGGTTTCAAGTTGTAATTCTTAGATGTTGTAGGAAATTATCAGTCATGTTGACTACTAATGGATATACAAATTGGAGGGCTAATTGTAAATATTTCATACCTTGTAATTTTGTATAAGTGAAGAAGTATCAACGGATATTGAAGACCTTCAACAGATAAGAAACAAAGCTTCAACGGATGTCTCTAATGCTTCAACGGATAATATTCATCAACGGATAAGTGCTTCAACGGATAAAGACTTCAACTGATAATGCATCAACAGATAAAGCTTCAACGGATAAAGCCTCAATGGATAAGGCATCAACGAATGAAAGCTTCAACAGATGCTTGGTTCATTAGCAGTTGATAGTGACAATTCACAAGCTGACAGAGGCACATGGGTTGACAGAGACAAACTGGAATGTGGAAGCCTCTAGGAGGAATCAAGAAAATGCAGCATTCCCATTCTGATGCAAACAAGGAAGTATTCAAAGATTCACAGATTATCCTAGATTGCATTGGATAGAGAAATGAAGAAGAAACATGTGAAGAATCCTTTCAATTGTATTTTACATTTTTGTCTTCACTTGTAAACTTGGTGTTATATAAACCAAGTAGCAGCTAGTAATTAGATAAGAATTTTCCTGAGCTGTTTAGAAATATCAAGAGAGAAAATCATCTAGTTTGTACTAGGAAGCAGCTGTGATTTAATTCTTTGAATCACAGATTTTCTGAAATAACACATCTCTGGTGGAACAACAAACCCACCAGAAAAGTTTTTTAAGTTCTTTGTGTTCTTTACATTTGTGTTTGAATATATATCTGTCTGTATCAGCTTCAAGCAATTCACACACATTTGTTCACTTAAACACTTAGCCTTAGAAACTGCTCAAAACTTGAAAAAGTTTTGAGATTTACATTCAACCCCCCTTCTGTAAATCTCATTGTTAGTCCACTGGGAATAACAAGGTGCCAGTTGTGCTTTTCCTGTCTATTTTACAGCCTGCATAATCTGCATATGAGTAGCCAATTAGATCAAAACCAGACTCTCTAGGGTACCAAATTCCTTGATTTGGAGTCCCTTTGAGATATCTGAAGATTCTTTTAATAGCCACTAAGTGAGATTCTTTAGGGTCAGCTTGAAATCTAGCACAGAGACATGTAGAAAACATTATATCAGGTCTACTAGCAGTTAAATATAAAAGTGAGCCAACCATGCCTCTATAACTTGAAATATCCACAGACTTTTCAGCCTTGTTTAATTCAAGCTTGGTGGCAGTGGCCATGGGAGTTTTTGTAGATGAACAGTCCATTAAGTCAAACTTCTTTAGAAGATCATAAATATATTTAGTTTGACTAATGAAAATTCCATCACTAACTTGTTTAACTTGTAAACCAAGAAAATAAGTTAGCTCTCCCATCATGCTCATTTCATATTTACTTTGCATTAACTTAGCAAACTTTTTACAAAGCTTATCATTTGTAGATCCAAATATAATATCATCTACATAAATTTGAACAAGTATTTTAGAGCCATTAACATTTCTAAAGAAGAGAGTTTTGTCAACAGTACCTCTTGTGAAGTGATTATCTAGAAGGAATTTTGACAAAGTCTCATACCAGGCTCTAGGAGCTTGCTTTAGTCCATAGAGTGCTTTCAACAGATAATACACATAGTCTGGAAAGTTTGGATCTTCAAATCCTGGAGGTTGGCTTACATAAACTTCTTCCTCCAATTCCCCATTTAGAAATGCACTCTTGACATCCATTTGATAGACTTTGAAATTGGCATGAGCTGCATAGGCTAGAAAGATTCTGATGGCCTCAAGTCTGGCAACTGGAGCAAATGTTTCATCAAAAATCTATTCCTTCTTGTTGAGAATAGCCTTTAGCAACCAATCTGGCTTTATTCCTTATGACAATGCCATTTTCATCCATCTTGTTTCTGAATACCCATTTTGTGTCAATAGAACTCTTGTTCTTTGGCTTGGGTACCAGCTTCCATACTCTGTTCCTTTCAAATTGGTTTAGCTCCTCTTGCATTGCTAAAATCCAATCTGGATCCAATAGAGCTTCTTCCACTCTCTTAGGTTCCTCCTGTGATAGAAAGCTACTATACAGACATTCATCTTGAGTAGCCCTTCTAGTTTGCACTTTAGATGTAGCATCACCAATGATCAGTTCAAAAGGGTGATTCTTGGTCCATTTCCTTTGAGGTGGTAGATTAGCTCTAGATGAGGTTGCCTCAGTATTGTCATGATGTGAGATAGAATGTTGATTGGTTGAAACTCCCCCTGAGTTGCTGATCCTTTGAAAGGAATTGGGAGCTCTATCAACTGATGAAGTGAATTGATTATCCGTTGACAGACTGTGATCAATGGATGCTTTATTATGAACTTCAACGGATGATGCACTTTGTCTTTCAACGGATGCTGCATTGCTTCTTTCAACGGAAGCTGAATTATGACTTTCAACGGATGCAGCATTCTGTGCATTATGCAAAGGCAGATTCTGAATTCTTCTTGAGATGCCTTCTTCATCATTCTCATCTTCACTATCATCACAATATATCTCAATGTTGTCAAATTTGAGTCATTCATGATGTCCCTCATCTGTTAGTCCATCAATCTTTTTATCATCAAACACAACATGTACAGATTCTATGACAATGTTGGTTCTTAGATTGTAGACCCTATAAGATTTTCCAGCAGAATAACCAACAAATATTCCTTCATCAGCCTTTGCATCAAACTTCCCTTTGTGATCAGATTGATTCCTTAAGATGTAACATTTGCAACCAAAGACATGCAGAAAGTTTAAAGTTGGTTTTCTTCTCTTGAATAATTGATAGGGAGTCATGCCTTTTGCCTGATTGATTAGAGAAATATTCTGAGTGTAACATGCACAGTTAACAGCCTCAGCCCAAAAGTAAGTTGGGAGTTTTGACTCTTCAAGCATTGTCTTTGCAGCCTCAATTAGTGATATGTTCTTCCTTTTCACCACACCATTTTGTTGTGGAGTCCTTGGAGCTGAGAACTCATGCATGATCCCATTTTCTTCACAGAACAACTTCATGGTTGAATTTTTGAACTCAGTTCCATTGTCACTCCTAATATTCCTTACTTTGAAATTAGGATGATTATTGACTTGCTTGATATGATTGATAATGATTTCACTAGCTTCATCCTTTGATCCAAGAAAATAGACCCATGAAAACTTAGAGAAATCATCAACAATCACTTGGCAATATCTTTTCCTTGAAATTGACAATACATTGACTGGTCCAAAAAGATCCATGTGTAGCAGTTGCAATGGTTCATCAATTGCAGATTCAAGCTTCTTACTGAATGATACTTTCTTTTGCTTTCCTTTCTGACAAGCATCACACAGTCCATCCCTTGTGAATTCCACTAGAGGCATTCCTCTAACCAAGTCCTTTTTGACTAGATCATTCATTGTCTTGAAATTCAAATGGGACAGCTTCTTGTGCCATAGTCAACTTTTAACTGCACTTGCTTTGCTGAAAAGACAAGTAATGGATTCTGCATCTGTAGAGTTGAAGTCAGCTGAGTACACATTCCCTTTTCTAACTCCAGTTAGAACCACTTTATTATCCTTTTTACTTGTGACAATACAGGCTTCAGAATTGAAGGAAACAGTATTCCCTCTGTCACATAGTTGACTGATGCTCAATAAGTTGTGTTTGAGACCATCAACCAATGTAACTTCATCAATGATGACATTTCCTTTTGAAAATCAAGCCATATCCCATAGTGAATCCTTTGTTGTCATCTCCAAAGGTTATGCTAGGGCCAACTCTCTCTTTAAACTCTGTGAGCAGGGTGAAATCTCCTGTCATGTGTCTTGAACAGCCACTGTCCAAGTACCATAGATTCCTTCTTTGTCCCTGCACACAACAAAATCAATCAAGTTGATTTTGGTACCCAAGTTTCCTTGGGTCCAGCCTTGTTAGTCTTTTTCCTAGACTTCATTCCTCCTGCATCTTTTGACTTAGGTAACTTTGGGTCAACCTTGATCTCAGATGTGGTTGGTTGAAGTGTAGGGTTAGTCACAGAATCATTTAGCACATTTGATTGATAAGGCATAGATTGTGCAAACATGTTATTCCACATAGGCATATTGTATGGCATGTGAGGCATACTAAATGCAGTAAAATAAGGATTATTAATATATGGCATATTGGCAAAATGTGCATGAGGATTCTGATGAGACATAACAGGCATAGCATGCAGAGGTGACATAGACATGTTAGGCATGGAGGGATTTGAAGGCATGGGAGTATTTTTAACAGATTTGCAATTATCAGATAGGTGATTAATACTTTTACAATGCACACAGCTTTTTCTAGGAGCATACCTATCAGGTGTGTAATTGTTATGTTTATTAATCCCTACCTTCCCATTTCTTTTAGATTTTCTTTTAGTTTCCTTCTTATCCTCAACCAACTTAAGCCTATTTCTCAGCTGATCTAAAGTCATGTGTCCTATATTCACCTTACTGGCATCTTTGGATGTGCTAGCTCCTTCTTTGACAAAGTTCTTGAGAGTAGAATCATTCTTCTTATTAAGGTTTTTATTTTTAAAATTACTTTCCTGTTTTAATTGATGACCTTCAACGGATGCTCATTTTCTTCCTTCAACGGATAACTTTCATCATCCGTTGATTCCATATCCGTTGACAATCCATCAATTAATTCTAACTCCTTTTTGTTTTTCTTCCAGGCATCCTCACAGAATGATTCAATTCCCTGAACCTTGGCAATTTGAACACTAACATCCCTAGATGTTTTCCAGGCCTTGATTACCTCTTGCTCACTTTCTAACTGTTTAGAAAGAATTTCTACTTTCTTAACAGCTTCTTCTAGTTCACTCTCAACAGTCAAGCATTTAAGTTTAATCTTTTCAAGCTCAATTACCTGATTCTCTAACACAGCATTCCTATCACTTAAAAACACATTATTCTCTTCGATCCTAGTGTTTTCTTTAGCTAGTGATTTAAGGGAAACACGCAAATGATATAATTCATTGGACATATCATTTATGGCTTCATTGCATTCATGTTTAGAAAGCTGAGAGAGATCAGTAGTAATTACCTGGTTGCTTGATGAACTAGTTTCATTTTCATCAGAATTAGCCATCAGGGCTATGTTGACATATTCCACATCATCATCTTCATTGACCCCATCTGCTGCCCAATCATCTTGAGTGAGAAAAGCTCTTTCCTTTTGTTTAAGCAAATCAAAATACTTCTTTTTGTAATCAACTTGCTCAAATTTCTTTTTATCAGAAGTTGGCTTCCTACACTCACTTGCAAAGTGTCCACTAATGCCACAGTTGTAACATTTGAACTTTGATTTGTCCACCATGTTTTTGTTTGGCTTAGTGAATTTTGTATTTTTCCTGAACTTCATCTTTGCAAACCTCCTGGACAGAAAAGCTCGATGTTCATCAATATCATCAGAGTCATCCTGACTGGAATTGACTTCATCCTCAGCAACTTGCTCTTTACCCTTGCTTGATTCTGATTTGCTTGTGCCAATTTTGAGACTTGTCATTGTCTTTTCCTCATTCCTGGCTTCAACTTTTTCACTGTCAGCTACAAGTGCAACTGATCCTCCTTTTCTCTTTCCCTTTTCCAACAGCTCATCTTGCTCCATCTCAAGTTCATAAGTCTTCAAAATTCCATATAATCTTTCAAGTGTGAAGTCCTTATAATCTTGAGAATTTCTTAGAGAAACAGTCATAGGCTTCCATTCCTTTGGTAGAGACCTTAGAAATTTTAAATTGGAGTCCTTGACTTGGTACACTCTCCCATACAGCTTTAATCCATTCAATAGTTTCTGAAATCTGTTGAAGGTATCATTCAATGATTCTCCTTCTTCAAAGTGAAAATATTCACACTGTTGAATGAGAAGCTGCATTTTGTTTTCTCTAACTTGCTCAGTGCCTTCACAGATAAGCTGCACAGTATCCCAAATTTCCTTAGCAGTTTGGCTGTTGATGACATTGTCAAACATATCTTGATCCAGGCCATTAAACAGAATGTTCATGGCTTTCTTGTCCTTGTGAACCTCTTCAATATCTTCAACACTCCATTCTGTCTTTGGCTTGGGAATAGACTGTCCAACAGCAACTGTAGCAATAGCAGCTGTGGCCACCTTGTGTGGGATGTGAGGACCATTTTCAATGCAGTTGATGTAGCTTTCATCTTGAGAGAGAAGATGTAAATGCATCTTCACTTTCCAGTGATGATAGTTATCTCTTTCCAGGATTGGAATCTTTACACCAATATCCTTCTTACTCATGATGTTAGCAGAATAGATCTTTAAACTCTTTGTATGTTAAGAGCTTGCTCTGATACCAATTGTTATTCCCAGTGGACTAACAATGAGATTTACAGAAGGGGGGTTGAATGTAAATCTCAAAACTTTTTCAAGTTTTGAGCAGTTTCTAAGGCTAAGTGTTTTTGAGAACAAGTGTGTGAATTGCTTGAAGCTAATACAGACAGATATATATTCAAACACAAATGTAAAGAACACAAAGAACTTAAAAACTTTTCTGGTGGATTTGTTGTTCCACCAGAGATGTGTTATTTCAGAAAATCCGTGATTCAAAGAATTAAATCACAACTGCTTCCTAGTACAAACTAGATGATTTTCTCTCTGGATATTTCTAAACAGCTCTGGAAAATTCTTATCTAATTACTAGCTGCTACTTGGTTTATATATCACCAAGTTTACAAGTGAAGACAAAACTGTAAAATACAATTAAAAAGATTCTTCACATGTTTCTTCTTCATTTCTCTATCCAATGCAATCTAGGATAATCTGTGAATCTTTGAATACTCCCTTGTTTGCATCAGAATGGAAATGCTGCATTTTCTTGATTCCTCCTAGAGGCTTCCACATTCCAGTTTATCTCTGTCAACCCATGTGCCTCTGTCAGCTTGTGAATTGTCACTATCAACTGCTAATGAACTAAGCATCCGTTGAAGCTTTCATCCGTTGATGCCTTATCCGTTGAGGCTTTATCCGTTGAAGCTTTATCCGTTGATGCATTATCAGTTGAAGTCTTTATCCATTGAAGCACTTATCCGTTGATGGATATTATCCGTTGAAGCATTAGAGACATCCGTTGAAGTTTTGTTTCTTATCCGTTGAAGGTCTTCAATATCCGTTGATACTTCTTCACTTATACAAAATTACAAGGCATGAAATATTTACAATTAGCCCTCCTATTGCATATCCATTAGTAGTCAACATGACCGATAATTTCCTACAACATCTAAGAATTACAACTTGAATCCAGAGAATGAAATGTGTTACAATACTAAACTTAATGCTAAGTAAAGCTACTCCTTCAACGGATAGCCAAGATGGTCTTATCCGTTGAGGCTACAAACACTAGATTTCCTGTAGGCGTTGATGCCGTTGTGGCTGAGGTAGGAGCTACCAATAGGCTAGGCTTTCAACTTTTGATGTACCAGACTTATGTATATTATTAATTGTAATAATGGCAAAGAATATGTAAATTTATTCAGAAACCCTTTTGAGGTGTAATGACTTATAATTGTGGAATAAAATGACTTGTGTTATTTTTGGTATTCATCTCTGAGACTATAACTTGTGGTGTGTGTGTGTATATTGTGGGGTCACAGTACTCAGTAGTTGGTTGACTGATAAGATTAAGTATTGATAAGGGAAATGGAACTCGTGACAACCCGAATCCCCGACCCCGGATTTTGGGGTGTTACACCAACTATTTCCTTCTCGCTTTATCTTCATTCTTATCTTTAATGGTTTATCAACATTCAGTGCAACTCGAATACGTACATATGGTGTCCACCCTCCATCAAACGTTCCTGACCCTGATTTAATGTACGTTCCCAAAGACGCACCAACACTTTTCAAAATACTTTCCGAAACAAAACCCCTAGGTAAATCATATATTTGCACCCACATTTCCATATTCTGTAGCTTAACTGCAGCTGGATCCTCCCCCATCTCCACTTGATGAAGCACAAGCATCACCTGCTCAAATGACCAAGGGCCACCTTCCATTACCTTTTGCACATCCATCTTATGGTAAAACACGAACAAATACTTCAAATCCCCCATACTGTGAACTTCCATTCCTTCTCGTGACCGCCATAATGACGCCGTTAGATTCTGCATAGCTTGAAACTTTATAGTTTTCTCCGTCAAAAATTTTTCCACCAACATAAATGTTGTTTTTTGTTCAGTCATCTCATTATTTGCAATCACTATTTCGTCCATCTCCTCCTCATCAATGACCAAATTCGCATACATCTCCTCCAGGGATTCATCACTACGTGCCATGGTGTTCAAACAGAATTATCAGATTGACTAATACTGTTAATGATTGGATTATAGATATTAATAGAACAATGATTTGATGAAAACTGTCAAATAAACAGAGGAAATGAAACTGTCATATAAACAAAGTACATTATGTTATAAAAAAGATCTGAAAGGTATATTATCTTTTTTAATTCTGAAAATATTATTTCATAAAAACATCAATCGAAGATGATTCGGCCAATAACAGGTAATATTTTGCAGAAGAAAATTATCCTAATCCTATATATATATATATATACATATATATATTCCCTACATTTTAGGAAAATCGAACTTATGCTGAAAGGCTAGAAAGATCCAAAATTCTTCTAGACAATTCTAAAACGTTCATACAGGCGGTACTAAAATAATCAAGAATTTGTTCACTTCAACATTAACCGGTTTTCATGAATATTTGACTCAATAAAAAGAGGTCATTTTCCGCTCTCAAGACACCGTTCCTCCCAAGACACCAAACAGTCCCAGAGCTCATATTAGCATCACTGACATTCGAGATTTAAAGGTAACGTTTCGTTCTTTTAATTTAAAGTGGATTTTAATTATCTGTGTTTTGCCATTTTAGAGATTTTATTTTTGAATCTCGATGTAATTTCTGCAAGTAACCAGACAAGTTGTTACAGAGATGTATGCACTTCTCTGTTAATTATATATACAAGAAATTAATAAAATAAATTTATTTGCATATGTATAAAGTTCCTCCTGGTTGTGTCCAAATGATATGTATTTCATCCAATCGAATTTTGATGATTTGAGTTTTAATTATTTATGGGAGAGGCTGTGCAATATACAAAAACAATTAGTAATCTTTAACCGTAGATTGAAGATTTAAGAGAAAACTTTTTTTTTTGTCTTAGTATCAATGTGAATGTTCCCCCTTACACGCCCTCTCTGTATTCCTCATGGGTACATCTTTGAAGAATTTACATTTTTGTATATGCAAGATTTCATACATTTAAGCAGTGTTATGGTCACTTCCTGGTAAATGTTGTGTAAATAGATTTTCTCATTGTAGTTAGTCCTGAATTTTGCTTTGTTTTGACAGGTACTAGTTTTCGTGAGCTTAAGAGTCTAGTATATTAATAGTGATACTTAAACGTAATGGCTTGCTCAAAGTATGTTTTCCAGAAGAGATGACAGTCGAAATACTTAAAAGGGTTCCGGTGAAGTTATTGGTGCAGTGCAAGTCTGTTTGCAAGTCGTGGAGATTTATTATCTCAGATCCTGAATTTATTAAAACTCACTCGTACTATCAACAGAGTTTGACTGATAAGGAAATTTCAATATTGATGATGGCTAAATCAGGATTTGATGCCCTACTTCCACTAGTCTCTCCCGACTTTAAGTGTTACATATATGAGCCAGACCACTTCAAAGTTATTGGTTCCTGCAATGGTATTATTTGTCTGGTCTTCGAATTACATTGTTATCTCTGGAACCCAGTAATCAAGAAGTGTAAGGAACTTCCTGAATTTCCTCCTAGTGATCAAATGAACCTTCCTGAATTTCCTCCTAGTCGAATGAACCTTCCTGAATTTCCTCGTAGTCAAATCGTGCCTGATCACCAAGTAGGTAATCTGGCCTTTTATTTTGATACTATCTCCAATGACTACAAGGTTCTTAGGCATCTTTGTGAACAAACTACTGGTGAGTCAACGGTCTTGCACTTATATTCAACAAATACTAATTCTTGGAGAGAGATTCATGTTCATGACACATCCCCCACAAAAGTTATGTCTTACCCATGTCTAAAACTTGGTCCTCTTATAAGTGGAGCGATTTATATGGGTCGTAAGGAATATGTAGTTTCTTTCAATTTGCACACTGAGGTGTTTACGGTATTCCCAACCCCTAGTTATGTGGTAAGATACTCAAATATATTAAAATCTGTAATCTTTGTTGTGAACATGCACACAGCCTATGAAGAAGTTTAACAACAAGGCTTCAATTTTATAAGAGTAATTTTTGTATTTGTAGATACGTTGGAATTACTTAAAATTTCAATTAGGAAATCAGAATATATAAATATATATAGGAAGATTATCCGCGGCTTAGATACGTCCTCGTATCCTATTTCGTTTTCAAGAGGGATTTAGCCTACTTTTATTGTTCTACATCCCTGCAGACTAGCAATACCCTAATACATGGTGAAACAGTGAAGTCTCTACGTGCATATGAATACATCCAATGTAAAATGTTTTATAAAAACTCCATTTTAAGTTTTGGGCTTTTGACAATAGAGAAATTCAAGAGTATTTATACGAATTTCAATTTCTTTCCAATAAATGAGTAGTCATTTTTCTATTGTTTAGTTAGTAGTAAATTTTAATAGATTCATGCTGTTAATTATAATAAATTTCACCAATATGTGTCATTTAAAAAGAATTTAAGGACTTCTATCAAAAATTAATATCCTAGAATAATTATAGTTTTAGTTAAAATTCTACATAAAAATGTAAATCCAAACAAATTTTGCAAAAAAAAATAATTCCAAAAAGATATATTATTTTTCGTAATTTTGAAACTAATAATCAAATTCCACGCAACTAAAGATAAAAGAGAGTACAAAATGTAAAAGAAATTTGTAAAAAAATCAACTTAATTAATCCTATATTCCTATCCATTTTTAAGAAAATCCAGTCTATTCTTTTTATTTTTTACAAGAAAATCTTGTCAATCTAATAATAAATATAAAAATAAACAATCCAAAATTAATGTGAATTAAAATATTATTGACTTTAGTAGGCTTGAATCCCGTATGGATGAACATTTGTCACAATTAAAAAAGAGTGGGCCTTTGAATATTTCTCTCAAGACACTAGCCATAACTCCTGTCAGCGGAAACAGGGACTTTAGCTCACAAACACACGTAAGGATTTAAGAGCATTTAAAATAAATAAAATAATAATTATATAAAATTTGCTCAACCTACTCTTAGAAAAATTATTATTTTTTAAAAATAGTATGATTTTATTCTTTCAAGTTATTATAAATAAAATATTTTATTTTATTATGATAATAAATGACAACAAATATAGTCAACTTTAACAGGAAAAACAACATTGCAGAGCACAAGATACATCTAAAGATAACATTTCACTCTTTTGATTTTAACTAACGACTCAAATTACCTGTATTTACCATTTTAGAGATTTTATTTTTATTCTCAATTTGGTTTAGGCAAGTACTAACCGGACTAGTTGATACACAAATGTATATATGTACAATTCTCTATTAAATTTATTTGTCCCCTCTACTGTGCCACCGAGTATGTATACTTTATCTAATTTTTGGAAGGTTTCGAGATAAAAAGAGTTTAATAATTTTTATTTTTTTATTCACTAAATAAGAGAAAAATGTACAAATTTTCTTTCGTATAGATTTTGACTGAAAAGAAAGCTTCATTATTGATGATTGCTAATTCAGGATTTAATGCAACCCTACTTCCACTAGTCTCTCCCGACTTCAAGTGTTACCTCTATCAGCCACGCCACAACACAGTTATAGGTTTATGTAATGGTATTATATGTTTGGCTTTCAAAAAATATTGTTACCTGTGGAATCAGTTTGTGCAAGGAACTTCGTGAATTCCCTCGAAAGGCCAGAGTGTCAGATCAGAGTGCACGTAATCTAGCCTTTTATTTTGATACTATTTCTAATGACTACAAGATTCTTCATTATCTTTGTGAATGATAATGAAGGAATTACTACATGCTGGTAAGTCACCACTGCTGGTAAGTAACCTGTTTTTCAAATAAATTCAACAATACTAAATCTTGGAAAAAGATATATGTTCATGACACATCCCCAACAAAAATTATGTCTTACCCATATCCTAAAATTGGTCATGTGGTAAATAAAGCAATATATATGGGTCTATTGCCAAACAGTATAATTTACAAACGACAATTTAACAGTAATGAACACAAATTAAAAAACTGAACTGAAATTAAATAAACTCACTTGATAATTGCAAATAAAGGTACATGTTAAGAAAGTTAAGAAAAAAGGAAAATACAAAATAAATACATGCCCAAGCCTATCTCCCCTCGTGCCTTCCTTGTGCTTATATTCCCCAGTTTTCCTGTCATGTGCCATCTCAGTACTGGCTAATGATTTCAGATGGCTATGATTATGGGTTTTGGGTTTGTTCCATAAGGATTGTGTTCTTCTTTTTTAGTTATCTTGTTGTCTCTATCTCTCTTTCCTTTCTTTTTACCTTTTATCCTCCCTACTAGCCAGCTATTATTGATAATGAATTTACCAGATTTACCTGGGTATATTTCTTGTAGAGGAAAGATGCAACTTCAAATATTCTTCCGGATCATATAAGACTCATTGAAAATGGATCAAAGAATAAAGTAGAAATACTCAGGAGTGACAATGGCACATAATTCAGGAAATCTAAGATGGATGAATTATGCAAGTACAAGGGAACTTCTAAACAATTTTTAGCTCCAGGCACTCCTCAACAAAATAGTGTTGTGGAAAGAAAAAATAGAACTTTAACTAAGGCTGGAAGGAAGATGATGGTTGAAGCAAATTTATCAACATACTTTTGAGCTGAAGCTGTCAATATTGCATGTTATACTCAAAATTTGTCTATCATAAACAGGCATGGGTTAACTCCTTATCAGATGATCTAGGGAAAGAAACCAGTCTTGAAACATATTCATATTTTTGGATGTAAATTCTTTGTACCAAGACACATCCTGAAATGCTTAGAAAAGTTGACAAAAAGCAGATAAAGGTATTTTTGTTGGATGTACATCCTCTAAAGCTTACAAAATCTTCAATCTGAGAACGAGACAAATTATTAAATCAATTCCTGTGTCATTTGATGATAAAAAGATTCCTGGTTTTGAAGAAGACTTACATGAAGAACTGATTTTTGCAAATAAAAAATCCAAATCAGGAATTGACTCAGACTTTGATGATTAAGAAAATACTGATACAAAGTCAAATCCTGATAGTGATCCCGACATGGAATTTGTTGTTGAAAATGCAACTATTGAGGGGAGCAACATCAACACTCAACTAGTCACACTTCTGGTGAATCAGATCATGATGATACTGAAGGAGAACATGATGGGTCAGTAAATACTGAGTTAAATGGGAATACATCAAGTCAGGGAAATTCAATAAATGATAGCTCATCAAGAGAAGATCATTTAACTGAACAACATGATTCTTTTGGTGAACAATCCACAAATGGAAGCTCCACACAGTCGGGAACCACGAGTAATGACTCAGGGGGAGCTTCATATGATAATAACTTTCATGATGCATCAAGTTCAGGGGGGAATATCAGGTAACTGAACTCAACTTCCAAGAGCGGTCAAATGGATAAAAGTCCACACTCCTGATCTTACAATTAAAAATCCTGATGCTAGTGTTCAAACTAGAATTGCAACTGAACATGAATGTTTATATCACAATTCTCTATCTAAGAAGGAGCCTAAGAAAATTGAAGATGCACTCAAAGATGTTGACTGGATTGCTGCTATGCAAGAGGAATTAAATGAGTTCGAAAGAAATGAAATCTGGAAGTTGGTACTTAGACCAAAGTTCATTGTGCATGATGACATATATACTTTGGACGTATTCTTATTTGAGTAATGGAATTTTCTATATATGGAAAAAATATCTCTGGGAAGTTGAACTAAAATCTTGTATGATTATAGAAAGAAAGAGTTCAAGACTTTTCCACGCCTACCTAAGAAACTGAAAGAAATCATAAAAAATACAAATACATTCGCTTCTTTTAAATGGTTTAAACCTACCGATAATTCAATGATATCTATGTTTTATCCTGAAAGGTAGAATTCATCTTTTTAATGGATACTTGAAATGTTCAATAGTTTGATCACTTTATTACACACTGGGTGAAGATTTTTGTAATTAGTGCAAAAAGTTTTGACTTTGGTGTTTTGTACCTATATTCTCATATATATAAGGTGCTTTATTTATTTGTGGTTATGTTTAGTTCTGAATGTAGTCGAATTGCCAAATTATTAATTCAATCATCATTTTTGGTTATGAAATCTTAGACTCCATATAAGTAATGTTGTAACGGCTCAGTACAAGAAAAATGACTAAATTTTAAACTAAATTCGGTCATTTTAAAATAAATGTAAACGGTTAATTTAACCAAAGTCGGTCAAATTTGAATTTGATTGATTTTTGGCTTATAATTTCAAATTTTCTTTAAAATTTGAAAATCCTACCTAAAATTTAAATTTTTCATAAAAAATTTCAAGTACTGCCCAAAATTAATAAATTTAAACTTACATGCTCGTTTCTCAAATCCGACCACTTTTCGTAAAAAACTAAATTTAGACTGATTTCGGCAGAAAATTAATTTCAACTATTTTTGGTCAATTATTAAATCTGAATGCTCTAAATAAATTCCACCGCTTTTATCTAGGAATTTTTCTAATATTCAACTGGTTTTGGTCAAATTATCATTAACAAAAATCCAAAAAAAGTTCATGTTCTAAACCACATTTTAATAAACTCTAATTAAAAGCCAAATTCTTTTTTCATTCGTTAGGTTACTTAGTTCATCTTTAGTTGTGCTACAATTCTATCGTGGTGCCATCTCATATATTGTGCAGTCTTCTCAGCCACAAAATGGATGATGCAATCTCATGGTAATAGAAAATTAATGCGGTATTTTTCGTGAGATATTCTGCTTTTAAGTTTCTCTTTGCTTCTCTTATTGGTCTCCGTTGCATATATTACATATTATTTTGTCACTATGTTCCTTGTAAATTAACATGCAATTATTCTCGCTATCATCAATTTTTAATATACTATGTATGCAATCTTTTAATCATCTTTTGTACAGTGTAGTACTTCTCATAAAATTATACTTATATTTTCACTCAAGCAACTTCATTGAGAACTTTATAGTATTGTAAAATTTGAATTTTTTGGATAAATTATTTTAGAAGCAGTATTCACCATCTTGTAAAATAATTTATGTTTCGTTGGGTTCTTTATCAAAATCCTCGCAATCCTCGCAATCCTCAAAATCATCATGTGCATCAAACATAACATCGTCACTGCAGTCAGAACTCGTTCCAAACTCTACTTTCTCCATGTGACTATCTCATATAGCATACCACTGTATGATACTATGTCGATATTAATCAAATTTTATGGTTCTAGGATTCTTATGGCACATATTTCCATAATCTTTGCACCGACATCTTAAAAGACCATTATCTTCTTCTTCAAGATGCTCTAAATTTTTTTAATGAAATCATCCGCACCAACTTTAAATTTCTTCCGATAAGTATTTTGCCTCATTATATTGTCTAGGACCAATTTATCTATGATCAGATGTCATCTATAAAGCGCACATATATAGATAAATTAATAATATAAAAATAAATTTGTGATATAGTTATTAACCACTAACAATATCAACATATTACACTATTTATCATTCTATTAGTAGAACTAACTTTGTAAATTAACTTCTATTAATAATTTTTTCAGGGCATATATCCCACTGTAAAAGTTTTGATTTATTAAATATGTCAATCTAATTTAGTAATATTTTTGTAAATTATAATAATTTTTAAAACAAATATAAGTTATTTACAAATTTTAAATTTTAAATGTCATATTTGTGATGAACAAATAATATTAACTTCCTTTAACAATATGAGTTAATATTTGTAATCGTGAGAAATCGAATATGAGCCTATTAATCACTTACTACTAATGTTGGTAAAATTAATGTTATAAACCAAACAACCAACCCATGATCATATTAACTCCCTTATGCCAATTATATATTGGATATAATTAGTAAAATAACAATTATTTAATTTTCTCAAAAAATTCAAGTTAATTAAATTCTTTCTACATATATAAAGTTATACAATCTTACAAATAAAAATATAAAGACACTACGACACAGATTGAATGCATAATACCGAGACTTTTCAGATAATAAATTATACTTAAATATCAAACTAAAACTACAAATTTTATTCATACATAAAATAAGTCTCAAATAAGTTTACACGATTTTTAATCACAAACATAAATAGCATCATATAGATGAAAACAAAGAAAATCCTGGCTAAAACAAACATAATCACTAAAACGTTATTCCAAAACAAGATCAAATCAAACATAATCACTAAAACATTATTCCAAAACAAGGTCAAAGCAAGTCCACTTTAAGACGTCCAAACTTTAAGCACCTGGAAATTTGTAAGTAATGAAAACAATTCTACACTAGTGGATCAAGTATGTAATTTTATAAAACCAAAAATATTGTCCAAAAATCCATATGACATAAAACATAATTTAATTACACGCTAAGGCGATAAATACCTGGTGACACAGTATCAAAAGTTCATAATTTCTATCAATAATGCGCCCTAAGGTATCATAGAGTGTGTGAGGCATCATAAGTAGCACTCCTAGTAAGGTATCAAACACTAGTTCTGGAACTATAAGCAATTACTAACTGGTTTATAAGTCAGAGCTCACTGGGAATTCTTATTTTTAAAACAAGGTACTTGATCCATAAATTTTAAAATAAAAGCAATGCAAAAATATTTAAAAGATTTCAAAATATAATAAAGTGTGAAAAGTTAACTTACCTTATTTGCAAAAATGGTGGTCCAAAATATTGCCAAACAAATCCTAAGTTTCAATTAATCAAACCAATTAAAATTAATAAATAATCCATATATAATGGTAAGGCGTAAACAATATTACTTCAATATTTATATAGGCTATACAGTGCTAAACCATACTAGTTAACAATAAACATATACCATTTTGATAATTCTGAACAATAAATAAGAAAAGAAAGTACTTAATACACTTTTGTACAAAATTATATTTTAGTAACATGCAATTTACAAAATCATAAAATAGTTTGAAATTAAAAATATATCAATTCGACTAAAATGTAAAATCATGCATCATTGTTCCAAAATTATTGAAATCACATATAAATAATGTATTGCATTTCATGTATAAATCATTTAATAAAAAAATTATTTTCTTATGTATCAAAATCTTAAGACTTTTGAAGTGTATATATATATCCATTCACATAATATTATATTAACCATATAATATACAAAGATTTAATCCATAAGCATGCATATTTAATACAACTATAACTTTGGGAGCACATGAAAATTTATACGACTAATGTCAAAAAAATAAAAGCAATAAATATCTTGTAGGAAAGAATATTTTAATAATTAATTTGAAAGTAATATCATTGATATATTTGTACAAACAGTGTAAACAATAACATGCTCTATAAAATAAGGAGGATGATTTAACCATAGCTAAAAAGTAAACATTACATGAGTAGTAATAGTTCAAGTGCATAGTAAAAATATAGAATAATATATATAACATGTATGTATGCTGAAAAAAAAAGAAGTAGAATAAAACATACATTGATAGAAGATTGATGTGCAAACAAAAATCAACTTGATACATGTCTATTTATTTAGAAATTAGTTAAAGCCCACTCATGGGTTGTTATCACCCCACTACTTTTGAACTCACGTACACATTATCTTTATAGGAGTAGTTTTTGACTAAGTAAAATATTTAAAGATTTAAAAATAAAGTACACTTAATTATATAGATATTTATAACCAAATATATTATTTTGTAATTTATTAAATAAAATCTACATACATAACATGTGAATCATACTATTTTGTAAACTATACATATAATAAAATATTATTTTTTTTATCAAAACAAATAATTTAAAATTCCAAAGACAGATATATATTTGTAATAAAAATCCGTTATCACATCAACCCTTTTTACAAAGTGAAGTGTAATAGTAGCCATATAAATAAATGTCTATCACAACCCTTCTTTTTTATGGTTACCGTATGGTTATAATGTGTTACCAATATAGCATATAAAATGATGATTTAATAATTATGTTTTCTTTTTTAATTAACTAATTAATAAATATTTAAATAGAAATGAACTAATAATTGAAATATAGATTATTTATTTTTTATGGTTAATAATACATTATAATATTTTTATGAAAAATAATTAAACTCAGTGATATTTGGAAAATAAATGAAATAATATTATAAAAATGAAAAGTAATATATTAATGAATTAATTAAATTTCATGTTAAATGTTAGAAATTATTAAAAGAAAAAAGAAAATAATACATTAAATTTTAACAAAGAACGTTGGGTCGAGCTTTTTATTTTGACAAAAACTTGGTCCTAGTTAAAAACTGGTGGGCGGGAGTTGAAAATTAGGAAGCGGGGCTTGAAAATTTAACAAAAAGAAAAGAGAAGCGGAGCGGCTCAAACAAACACACATCTCACGCTCGCCATCAAATTTTAAACACACATCTCAAATTCTTACATCTCTGGTGCTAATTATAATTAGGGTTTTGGTTTGGGGTTTTCAAATTATTGATTTCGGGCTTCAAGATTTGGGGTTTCGATTGAGGCTTCTCTAATTGGAGTGGAAGTTCTTCTAATTCTGGGGGCTTTGATTGGTGCTTTCTTATTTCATCGGGTATTATTCTAAAACTAGACAAAATAATCACGTTTCGCGAGGTTTTGAAAAATATTTGTATCATCTAATTTGTGATATCTTGGATTAACTTTTGCTATTTCATGTTAACTTTGATCATCGGTGTCTTGAAGATTTCACTCTACGTAGTTGCATTTACCTTGAGAAAAATAAGCTATGTAATGGTGTGTGGGGCAAGTCTTATTTTAGTAATCTAAAATTGCTGCTTAGGATCTGATTAACTATTCTATTTTTCTTCCCATCAAAATGTTCAGTTGAATGAACAATAGGTAGGTAATTGGAATTAAGAAATTGCAACTGGTTACTTGTATACAATCTCAAACAGATCTACAAATATTATCCAGAAAACTTGTGAAAGAACCATGGAAGTAAACTCACCATTTTCAAACCTCCCAACTCATCATACATACATAAACCTAAGTCATTTAAACTTGTTTATATTGTGTTACGTAATTGAATAGAGAGCTTGAGCCTGATCCAATATGATTGATCTTTCCGGAGACGAAGCTTCACTGTCGGTTACGCCGAAATTTTATTCCGGTCATAATAACAGAAATGTGTTGTTGATGGTGTCAGCGTCGTTTAGAGAGGGAAGGAGTGCCACGAGGAGACAAGCGTCGATGAGGCCACCGAGTAATTTAGATGCTGATGAGTTTTTTTAATTTGATGCACGGCTCGAATCTGGTTAAAATTGAACTTAATCGGTTAGAGAATGAAGTTCGAGGTGAGCGGCTCATTTTTATCTATTGTTATCGATAGAGAGGATCCGACTTGCAAAAAGGTTACTTTTTAATATCACACTATCGACACCGTGACATCCAATAAGAGTGGCTAAATGAACTACCATTGGAGTGCACATAATGGCATCTGCATGTAAAATTATATGCACACAGAGACAATGAAATATTAGACATGGCGTAAATAATACTCAGTTTATCCCTACTCTTTGACAAAACATTTAGAATATGTAATAACCCCAAAATTTTGAACTTTTTGTAAGCTTTATGAATAGTGTTTTTGCTGATATTGCTGAATAAGAAAACTTTTCATGCCACACTATGTAGGGGTTCATTTATTGTTATTCTGAGATCTTATTAGTACTCTATATGATATATAAGTGTATGTAAAGATCGTCAGAATCCAAATTCAAACACTTTGATTTTTTTCCGAAAATCCACCAGATACCGAAAGAATTGAGTATAAGGTAACATGATAAAAATGATTTAAATTCAAGGATTATAAGAGAGGATCATAAAAGGAATATAATGTATTGAGAAAGGTTAAGGAAACCCAAGTAATAAGATCCCGGGTATGATCCCTCAAACGATAAACGAAAATGAAAGTTAAACGAACAGTATAACAGATCAGCGGTCATTAGCCAAGTAATTAGAAGCTAATCAAAGAGGTTAGTAAGGATGATGTCATCAAACCAATAAAAAGAGGACAAGCATGGGAAGATGGCATAGGATTGATGACCTAAGCATGACCAAAGAGAAATGTGTTGTTGGTTGATTAAGAACCACACAAAAATCACCATGGTTAAAAGGTAAATAATTAAAATAAAAGCCAAAAACAACCAACCAACAAATCATTTCACCAAAACACAAGTTGACTTCACTTTTCTTCAAGAAAAGCTCTCGGCCTCTTTTCCATTTCAAGAAGAAAAAAAACCAAAATCCAAGTTCCAAGCTTCATTAATTAGTGAGGTAATTATCTAAAACTCCTTATGCATAGATATAGCTATCCCATAAGTTTAAGCTTCAAATTCCTTCACAATATTTTCCTAAAATTCATGGAAGAAGAGAGTGAATAGTGTTTTTCAAGAACTTAAATTTTTGTTCTTGAGTTTTTGTTTAGATTAAGCTTGGGTAAGGACTTTCAAGGGTGATTCCAAGCTAATTAGTTACTCCTACTCACAAGGAAGGTATAATCTCTTAACCTAGATTTGTTATTGAATATTAAGAGATTATTATGAGTAGTATAGTTCATGAGAAGCATGGTGTTTGAATATGTAGAGATTAGTTGGTTTTGTGATATTTTTGGAGTTGTAAATCTTGGTTATTAGTTAAGGAACTTAAGAATAGTTTTAGTTCATGTTTGAGATTAATATAAATTGGAAAACTTGAGGTGTTGGGGCTGTTGTAGTGATGTATGGATGGAGTTTGGTTGTATGGTTGAATTGTGGTTGGTTTGTGGTTGATTTGGAGTAGAATAAAAATTGGTAATCGCATAAACATAGCCGTCGTAATGTCCGATTTACTTTAGACTGTTTTTGTTCTTAACATCAGGACCCTAGAACTCACTGTTAGGTTTTGACCATTGCCATGATTAGATAGTTCATGTTACGAGCGTCATTTTGATATGTGGTTCGTTTGAATCCGATATACGGTTTAGGAAAAACGACCGTTTTAAGTAACGGCGTTTCGCGAACGAACCATTACCACTCGCCTTACTTTGAAACATAGGTTAAAGACCTTAAAGGACTAATTGGAGTATGAAACATTTATGTGAAGTGTATTATGCGGTTGGTAAGGCACTCGCGAAAGATTCTCCTTAAAACCCTTAATGATTAATTTATTAAAAATGGTGGAGCCGAGCGTACTCGAGCGACTTAAGTGAATCGTTAAGCGCAAAAGCGAACGTTAGGGTCTAATTGGTTAAAGTATAGATTCATAAGCGACTTTGGTTTAATTCCAACTTATATATTGTTTATAGGTTACCAGACTCGTCCCAAGCCATTTATCACCCCTAGTCGCTCATGCAAGTTTTCTACCCGTTATACTGTTGTTGTGATGTATACATTTGTATATGCACTATCTTATGATAGATGCATGGTGGTTAATTAGCAAATCTTGCGATATATTGGAGCATGTGATATGGTATATATGCATGTATGTTTCGTAATCTTGATATTTATTGTTGATTCAATTGCTTATAAGTTGCATAATACCTATGCTAGAGATAAGCAGTAGTTGCGTATACCCTTAGTATAGGGGACCCAAAGGTGAACATTTTCTAAAACCGGGAGTCGATGTTCCCGAGTATATTATATATATTTATATATATATATATAGATATATTTTTCAAAACTATGAATCGAATAAGGTTTATTCGATAACTTTATTTTATTAATGAATATTATTTTGAATATTCATTCGAGGGCTTATGACTCCGTTTATTTTATTAATGAATATTATTTTGAATATTCATTCGAGGACATATGACTCCGTTTATTTTGTTTAATGAATATTATTATTTGAATATTCATTCGAGGACTTATGACTCCGATTATTTACTAATTAATATTCTTTATTTTATTAAAGAATAATGTGTCGATAATCAAACTCACTTTTGATTATTCAAATAAAGATAGTACTTTCGTATAAGTATATCTTTGGTTATTTAATATTCATTTCAAGTATAAGTTTTAAAACTTCTACTTCAATTATTTTTATAAAGATTATTCTTTATGGGAATATTATTTAAATAATAATATTTAGATATATTCTAATATATTGGGACTGATTTATTTTATTAAATCAGCATCACTCCAAGCATTCTTAAAAATGTTTTCGAGTCTTCAAAATGATTTTAAAGGTTAGGGTGGATCCCAAAACTCATTTTTATATTTAAGATCCTCCTTTCGAAGGGGATTTAAATACTCGCTCAAAACCTGAGGGATCCGTCTCTGTGGTGTATTTTATATTCGCAACAAGGTTGCTATTCTGATAAAAGAGTTTTTGATTACTTACCCAACACTCGGGAAGTAAAATTCTTGGAACAAGTTAATCCATTAACAGGCATCGCCTAGGAAATATCGGTGAGTTTTCCTTTCCAACTAGATACGACTTCTTGGTGGAGCCGTATCAACAAGTTTCTACTTGGGGAAAGTGGGGACGAGCTTTACGTTTCAGAGTCATGGATTTCATCTGAACTAGGAGTGGCGTAAGTGGTCGAGTGGCGCCGGCCCAGTCTTATTATATTGGCCCAAATGGCCCGGAAGTTCCGCTAAGACGGTCCATTCCTTAGGAGTCCAGTGTTCGGTTGACAAGTAAATCCGACAGGTTCTCCTCTACATGTAGAAAATGGTGGGGTTGCACTACTACGACTGATCATCGTAAGTGGTCTTCCTGGCGCGACAAATTCCCGTAATGAGTTTATCATCCAGTTGGATATTTTTGCAACACTACCAGGAGCATTTCGATCGAAAGGCTACGAATGGGTGATTGCCGAAGCATTGACAAGGGTCAAACAGTTATAATGGTGTTTCCATTGAATGAAGTATCTCATAACTTCATTTCCTTTAAAAATTAATTCAAAGATTGAATCTATTCAAGTCTTAACTTGCGGTCTCATCTATGGGACGAACTTTTGAAACTTATTATACTTTGAACAGTGGTAGTTCAAGTAGATTTCTAAAAATGGTATAAGTATAGTGAAGTAATTGGTAAATTCATCTTCCTTTAAGCTTATATCCAGTAAGTAATTACCTTACACTTGATAAAGGATTCTAGTAAGTTATCCATTTAGATACTTGCATTATTGTTTACACTATATATTATCTTGCGAGCTGTAATGCTCACTCTTGCTTCATTTCTTCATAACACAACAACAGTTAGGAAAGATGGCCAGAATCAAGCAGACCCAGCGCAAGCACGTGGGAAGCGTCCCGCGTCTTCCCGTTGATGTTGTAGTTGTTATAGCTGTAGAGGTAGATCTATTGGTAGATCAGACATTCTACTTTTGGGAACCAAATATTGTATAATTATAACTTGTGGCAGATAATGGCAATTAACTGTAAATTTATCAAGTAATCATTTTGGGTTGTAATAACTTTTAAATTATGGATTCAAGGACTTGTACTTATTTCAATTTCATCTCTGAGAATATAACGGGTTGTGGTGTGTGTTAGTGTGGGGTCCCAGCATGAGGTTATTTATTATTAATTAAGTTAAGTGATATTGTGGAAAGAAAGACCGTGACGACCCGGATCCCCGACCCCGGATCTGGGGATGTTACAGAATATATGGTGAAAATAATTTGCAAACATTGATCCATTAAAAATCCGCATATAATATTAGCTCATTTTGCCTAACAGGAAATGAAAACGTGCAAAACTAAAAATAATAGCAGACATTTGATAACTTACAAGTGGTAGTAAAAGTAACCCACATAAAAAAATTTAATTAACCCGCCAACACCTAGACATAGGTTATATTTGCCATTAGCTTGAAATTTGAGTATTGAAAATGAGAAGATGATGTCCAAGACTCAAGAGTAAAATGTCACTATAACCTAAACGACTATTTATGATTTAAAATGTTCACTTGCTTGGAACAGAAAAAATGGGAGGGGGTAAACATAAATTGAGGTGTAGATCTAGTATGCAAGTACTAACCATTATACAACCTCCATTGTAGAAGTAAAAAATCTTAAAAAGTACCTTGGACTGTAAAAAACATGAAACATATTATTTTTGAAAATTGTGTTAGCCATCGAAAAAGGAAAAGAGTGTTAACAGAAACTGAATGAAGGTCTTGTAATCTCTAGTGTCACCTATCCACCTTCACCTCTACAAATGATTAATATTATTAGTTAGATAAATATATATTAAGGAATTCCGATGCAACAAGTATTGTTTTAGAAGTACGTGTGAGGTTTAGCTCCAATGTGACTTTTGAGTATAATATTTAGGAGCAAACCATTCCTACGAATATCAAATCGAAATATAAAAGAATAACACAACCAACAATTCGTCTACATTTTTCTCTCAAATCTCAATTAAAAGAGCAAAAGTAGAAATTATAATGAAAATGTTCATATATTAAAACATATTCCCTTGTCTTTTCAATTTTTTATGATTCGAAGTTTATAAACCAAGTTATTTAGTTTCTGGCAACTGAACTTATTTTAAAAACTATATATACCTACTGAGAACTCCGCCACCACATTTAAACTTTTCTTTTATAACACTCCATAATTCTACTTATTTAATTACTACAATTAAATTACATCATTTTAGGCTATACCAAAGCTAACAATATAATATTTATATTTTTATTGTAGTACTAAACTGTTCGAAGAGATATTACCTCAATTTCCATGTCATTGTAAGAGTTGCCTTTTTCATGTTCTCCTCCATAAATGCAACTGAACCAAATATACTCGCTTCACATTAAATCGAACCAGATCGTGCACATCAGAGGGGATGTTGAATGCGCCCTGATTGAAAACGAAGGTCAAAACGGAAAATTGCACATTAACAATAATATGTATACGAAAAATGTTACGTAAGAAATCAATACAAATGCAGTGACTAAAATTAAAAAAGCTCAATTTCAATCAAACAAGAAGCTCCACAATACTTCAGTTCAATTTCTAATAAAATATATGATAGCAAAAAAAAGATCAAATAAAGGCATACACGTAGATGCAAAGAAAAGACATGAGGAAAAAGGAAAGCAATAACATACAGTGGCTTCATTGTGACAATGCCCATAATTATAATATGCAAGAAATAATATATTATAGGTAACCAAATTCACAGATAATAAATTTATATTTTAAATCTTTAGTAAATTTTAACATAACTTTTAATATTGTATAGATAATAAACACGAAATCTGCAAACTTATTATCATAACAAAGCTACAACTTTTTTTTGTTTGTAATTCAAGGACTAAAGCATTTCTGTTTTTCTTCCTATAAGCTACAACTCTATATCTCTCTCTGGCCCTCTCCTTGCAACTGCTGTTTAATTTTTTTTTCACTCGGTCCACTTATTTCAAAATAATTCAGAACATATATTCATCACGAATAATGGGTAATACGCCAAATGTTCAAGTTAAATTATTTTTCTACATCCAATGAACTTAAGATCATATGCAGTAAAAATAACTATCTTTGGTTCATTTATAATTTGACTCAACCAAAATTAGCATTAATATTAACAGAAAGATAAAGATCTAATTTTAAGTAAATCTGGAGAAATTAAAACTATTGTTGGTTTCCCAAGAAAGGTGAGAAGTGGCGGGCCAACAATTTTGCTACTGCTTCTATATCCATCTCCTCATGTTGTTAATAGGCGTACATACATATATCAGATTAAAATGAGAGAACAACCAAAACAAGCAAACTTCCATTACAAATACAATTCAGCATAAATGAGAATATGTGATTGCTTGAAAGCACATATTTAACTTTTACACATAAACAGCCGTAAATAACCAAAATTCAAGAAATATATTGAGGAATAACAGAAAAAAATGAAAATTTATCAAAAAAAAAAATTACCTCATCGGAAAACTATCACTGAGGGCTTTGATTAGAGCGGAGGAACTGGAAATGGAGGCCGAGGTTACTACACAAGGAGGGCCTGCCATTCAATTCAAAAAAGAAGCAGAGGATTAAAAAAATAAGATACGGCTTGATGACATAAAAAGAATCACCTGTGAAATATATGTATATATTATATACATGAATGATGAATGGAGTAGGCAAATGAAAAGTTGTATCATAAACCATAAACTGATGATATAATTCTTTAATGTTGAATTTCTAAAGATAAATAGAATCTTAATTAAGGGACTTTTGAAATTTCTTTGGCATATTTTTTAAAGATAAATATAATTCGATTATGTTTGAATAACGTATGGTCTGATTTTTTTTTAATTTTCACTCTCTCTCTTTTTTCTCTATCTATCTTCCTCCCTCTCTATTTCTCTTCATGAGTTACAAAAGAAGGGGAACTAGGGAGAGGAGGTGAGAAACGAACTCTAAACCTGATGTCCCCCTAGGAGCAGTTTTTCCAATGCTGACTGTTAAGTTTGTTATATGTGTATATAAATGACGTTTCATATAAATGCAGGTTGTGGATTTGAATCCAGGAGCAAGTACTTATTTGGTAAAGCAAGTTTACATGTCAAATTAATCGCAGGAGATTCAGCTGGAATAGTAACTATTTTTATGTAAGTACATTTTTTGCAACCGATTTGTATTCATCTGGTATGTTACTTACCCTTACTCTTTGTAAGCGATTCCTTGTAATCACACTAGAAATTGACTTGCAGGAATATTCATATATGATTAGTGCTTGTTTCTTATTAGTATGCATTTGTAATTTTGGACCCTGATCATGAATGAGACTCATATTTGACTACTTTACATGTAGCTCATCTGATGTAAAACATATTAGGGTATTTACAAAAATAAAATACTGATCATGTAGATGTTGTCGGAAGGGCCTAATCGTGATGAGCTAGACTTTAAAAGTGGTTATGTTTCCATTCCTTCATAAGGTATGGTGTGTGACTGAATCATAATTTGACATTTGTGTTTTTATTTTTGGTCTGTTCCATATTCTAATAAAACCGGTGATTACTTCTTTCTATATCAAAGGGGCATTGGATGAGAAGTGTGGATTCAGATGGAATTTAAATTATATATAAGTCTCCTGTGTATGATATCAATGCCCCTGATCTGTATATTCCACTGATGGCATTTGACACTTATGCCATTCTTGTTGGCTTAGTCTTAAGCTTAAGCGGCAAGTAAGTTCTAGTTTCTTTATTTTCACACAATTTTTGTGACTACAAATCTTAGGTAAGAAGTCCGCAATCAGAAATTATTTGTTGCTTCTGGTGGTAATTACTCAATTTACAATTTTGTTTTGGCTTGGAAAATTAGTTGGAGTTTAATGGTCCATAGCAACCGTGTGCTGGGATATCTTAGATTCTAGCATACTTACTCCAACCACAACCACTAATGTACAAATAATGTGTTCCAGAGAAGCTCCTCTCTAACAGAATATGTTGATCATATTTTTTTGTCTGTTAAGTTTTCATTTAGCATCTGTAGACTTAAGCCGTATGGTGCAATAGGCATCCTATACTAACACTATTTAAATCTCAGGTTTGTGAGAAATGCCCCAATGTCAAATATGAGCGGGATGGGTTTGAAATTACCGTGGATAATCAGAAAGAAATTTGAGATGGGGAAATGAGTTTTTTCCCTTTCCTATGCCTAATTTTGTTTTAATTTTTTTGAAGTAATGTGTTGATTGCAGATTCCTTATGTTTGTGAAGTATTATGAGCTGAATAATGCTTTTTGCGTTTAGGCTTTTATAGTTGATGAATGTAAATAGGCGATCTCTTTGCATTTAAATTTTGTCTTCATTTTATATTCTTTGGTGGTTATTTAATGTTTAAAAGTAGTGGATAAGTTGAACCATGCAATTCTATCCTCTAGAGGAAACTTTACTCTTTGTACAATACTAAGCATTATTCTTGTTAATTAGACTACTATTATTCTTGTTGCTTATCTATCCCAGCATCAGTTGTCCTATATCAGCACTCAGCAGTGTGTTGTAGGCTGCTAAGCAGTGAACAAAGTCCTTTGATATTGTTTGTTGCAGTTTTTACTCTAGTACTGCAATTATCCTGTATACTTAATTTTTTAGTTGCTTTGTCAATTTTCGAATAGTTTTATAGATTAGCATCCAAATCTAAGCGAAACATCATTATAGTTGCTTCAGTATGGACAAAGATGTTATTTCTAACTTCTCATAACATTTATCCCATTCATAGGTCATAATTGTGAAAAATTATCTGTAATTTTTGTTGTCACTTGGAATATGGATGACAGACCGACAAATAGTAAAGGTTGGTTCATTGCTTTTCTCTTCCTTCTGGAAGCACTATAATGTCCTCATGTATTTGGTATATCGCAGCTTTTCTCAATACTAGAAAGAACTGTTGGACCACTTCATATCACGCATTCCGGTTGAACTGAAGTAATGGCCAGTAGCTTAACTTTTTAATGACCAAGTGTCCTACTGAGACAGGTGTAATTGTAATTAGCATGTGATGTAGGGGGTTTGTTTTGTTTTCAAGAAATTTTTGTAATTGATGATACATGTTTATTTATATTTTGTAAATTTAGTATATATTTTATTGTTTGGAATTTATGAAATGAATATGTTTCTTATTAGCATGAAATTTATATTAACTTTAGTTTTTACTAAATTTTAATTGTGAAACTGTTATAGCATGTATAATATTATAGTACAAGTCGCGGGCCTCATAAAATCTTATTGATTATCAAACTCCTACTGCGACACTGGTCAAGCCCTATTGCAGTCCTTGTTGATGTTGTAGTAGAATATTTCTATAACAGATAAGTAGGGGTTGAAATAGGGTGTGTCGGGGTAGCAACGGTTTTTTGGCCTTTGGCAATGATTTCGTGGGGTTGCAGAATGCAATCTATGGCGTAGTGAGAAGGACATACAAAATGCGTAAAACATAAAAATAAATAAAATTTGATAATTACATACTTACTTCATGATTAAGGATGATCACATGAATGCAAAATGGTGAAGCAAAAAAAAAAGAAAAAATGGTAAAAAGGTGGGAAGATGAGGAGAAGATGGTAGCTTGCGGGAACTGGAAACGAAGTTGCAGCAGGGTTCACCAAATTGAGTCAGTTTATTCTGACTAATTTCAATCGGAATTATTAAAGTGGCTAAATTGAAGTATTAGTAGTCGCATTTGGTCAAATGAGTGTCCTTTTATTGCAGAAACTTTGTCAATGTTTATGATTTTTGCTTAAACTCAACTTCTACGAGATGGCGCTCCTAGCATATACATAATAAATATTTATAATCAGTCACTAATTGTGGCCTAGGTAATATGTGCCATACAACTTAAATAAATTGTTAAAATAATCTTTGAGTGCGTATAAATGAAAAATCAAAATTTACTACAAAGATGTTGCTTTAACTGGATTTACAATCATATCAACATTTCTCTCTTATCATTATTTCTTGACATGAATATTATCATACATAGGCAGTATTAGCTTGTGGATTGACTTGGATTCGGAAGATGAATAACTAAGAAGAGACACAGAGATCTGCTTGAAGCAAGAAATAGCTTGGGCTTCTCATCTTTCGTTCCAGGTGCATACAAATTTGATGATAGTTATGCACTTGATTTTTTAGGCATAAAAACCTTTCAGGTCATACAACGTGATAAGGTTATCTTAACCCTTTAATGGGTGTTTCAAAGGTGACTTACATTACATAATTGTTGTCTCTCTTTAGACACATTAACTAGTCAACTATGTTTAGAATGTCGGATGTAATAACTAGTGAATTTGGGTTTTATTATTTTTGGTTGGAATGTTTATTTTAGACTTGGAAATGTATGTTTGAATTGACCACTTATTGGAATGTTGAATATTAAGAAATTTGATATCAATGTAGCTTTATGTTTATGTTGCATTGTTTGTTTTTTTTTGTAAATGCAATTGGATTATGGGGCTGCGAACAGTTTCACGATGGCTTGCAATATACAGAATATTAACATCACAATGGTAAATATAAACTGATGTAAAAAATATAAAAAATACATCAGTTAAAATAATATTAACGAAAAAGAAATAAAAATACAATTTATAATAGTCATTTGACTTCAGTTCTGAAAAGAAACTCAATGTAAAGAAGGCAAATAACATCGAAAGTTTATTAAAGCTGATGTCTTAAATTTTAATATATTAGAAATTAGACATTTATTTAAAAAATAACTGATGTTGTTAGGAATATGTTGTAGGCTTGATGATATTTTACCAAAATACCGTAGTAGATTTAATTAAGTGTAATTATAGCTTTCAATGGATAATCTTACTTGTCATCCGTTAAAAGAATAGCTTATGATTAAATAAGTTTTTGTAGCACATTTATGTATATTGTAATGTCTTGAAGAATTAGAAATTTTAGCATACTCTAAGTCATGTAGGCTTCTAGTATGAAATGCAGAATAGGTTGGCTAATTGTAAATATTAGATGCCTTGTAATTTTGCATAAGTGGAATATAGTTAACTGTTATGGAAATACTTTCAACGGATGTTTCTACAAGGCTTCGATGGATGACCCAAGTCTCATTCAACGGATGATCCAACAGAGTCTCAACGGATAATCCAACAGGGTCTTAACGGATAACAAATTCAAATAGAAGTTGATAGTGACCTGACAATCACATGGGTTGATTGTATACAAAAGGAATGTGGCAGCCTATTAGCAGGATTTTAAGAACAAAGAAACATTTCCATTTACATGCTAAGTTGAAGAAATACAAAGATGCTAGATGGAGAAATGAAGAAACATGTGATTAGACTTAGACAGTTTTGTTTTATTAGTTTATCTTTTTCACATGTAACTTGGTGATAGATAAACCAAGAGTAGCAAATAGGAAAATATCGATCGAAAGAACTGTGAAATAGATAAGGCATAATATGTTATAATCTGCTAAGAATTTCTAAGTTCTCTCTTTGTAAATTTACTTGTAAGCAGCTGTGTGCATTCTTGCATCACAAAGTTCTCAATCAATTTATATCTCTGGTGGAAAGTTCAATCCACTAGAACATTTTAAATCTTTATGTTTAGTAACTCTGTGTTTTGAATACACTCATATTTTATTCCGCACTCTTGCATATTTTATGTTTGGGAATAACAATTGGTATCAGAGCAAGCTTTTGACACACTAAGAGTCTAAAGATCAAAATAACTAACAATATGAGAAGGAAAAATGTTGGAGTGAATATCCCCTTTCTAGACAAAGACAACTATCACCATTGAAAGGTGAAAATGCACCTGCATTTTCTCTCTCAAGATGAACGATATGTTGATTGCATTAAGAAAGTCCCTCATGTTCCTCAAATGGACATATATATAGACAATGAGCAAAGGATTCCAAAGCCACAATCAGAATGGACAAATGAAGACATTGAGCAAGTGGCACAAAGACAAAAAGGTTATGAACATTCTGTTCAATGGTCTTGATGGAGATATGTTTGACAATATCATCAACTGCAAAATTGATAAAGATATTTGGGATACAATTCAAATCATATGTGATGGAAAACAAGATGCAACTTTTAATCCAGCAGTATGAGCACTTTCATTGTGAAGACAGTGAATCTTTGAGTGACATCTTTAGTAGATTTCAAAAACTACTGAATGCACTAAAGCTGCATGGAAGAGTCTATCAGACAAAAGATTCAAACCTGAAATTCTTTAGTTCTCTACCAAAAGAATGGAAGCCTATGACTGTCTCTCTTAGAAATTCTCAATATTACAAGGAATTTACTTTGGAGAAACTGTATGGCGTTCTAAAAACTTATGAACTTGAGTTGGAACAAGACGAGCATATAGAGAAAGGAAAGAAGAAGGGAGGATCTATAGCCTTGGTAGATGAACAAGAGAGAGTAAAAGAGATGAAGATTGAAGCTGTGGAATCTGTACCAAACTCTAGGGTTTATGAAGGCAAAGGAAAAGGGCTAGTGGCTGAGCATGAAGATCATCTGAGTCAGGATGAAATGAAGGACATAGATGAACATCTAGCTTTTCTATCAAGAAGGCTTTCCAAGCTCAAATTCAAAAAGAATTTTGGAGCAGCCAAGCCAAATAGAAACATGATGGATAAATCCAAATTCAAATGTTTCAAATATGGCTTGAGTGGTCATTTTGCAAGTGAATGCAGAAAGCCTGACTCTGAAAAAAAGAAGTTTGAGCCTGTCGATTATAAAAAGTACTTTGAATTGCTCAAATAAAAGGAAAGGGCTTTCTTGACTCAAGAAAATGACTGGTAAGCTGATGGGGTGGATGAAGATGAAGAAACAAGCTATGTCAATCTAGGTCTAATGGTCAAATTAGATGAAGTAGAGGTCAGTTCTTCAAGCAATCAGGTAATCACTACTAATCTAGCACACTTTTCTAAAGATGAGTGTAATGATGCTATAAATGACATGTCAACAGAATTATATCACTTACGTATTACACTTGAATCTCTCACTAAAGAAAACACAAAAATTAAGGAAAATAATTTGTTTTTAAGTGAAAGAAATACTGTGTTAGAAACTCAATTTGTTGAGTTTGAGAAACTGAAAATAAAGTATAGAATTGCTAAGGAGGAACTGACTGAATCTTCAAAGCAAGGGGAGATTTTAAGAAAGCAGCTTGAATGAGAGCAAGATGTAATTAAGGCCTGGAAGTCATCAAGAGATGTTCATTCCCAAATTGCTAAAGTTCAAGGTATAGAATCATTCTATGAAGAAGCCTGGAAAAAGAGCAAGGAGAAACTGGATCCTGGTTTGATAGAGGGACTTTCAACGGATGTGGATTCAATGGATAATGAAGATTATCCGTTGAATGATAAAAGGAATTATCCGTCGAAAGACAAAGAACCACATCCGTCGAATGAAAGAAACCCAATTAGAAAGCTAAGCTATCCAAACTCAATGAGAAATATGGATTAGTTTCCAAGAACTATGTTACAGGTGAATCAAGTCAAGTCAAGGAAAACAAAAGTGTTAATGTGGTACATCTGTCAATGAAGCAACTGAGTGACACATTGTAGAAAATTGAGGTCAAAGCAGATTCTAAAAGGAAAAATAACAGGAATGGGAAAGTAGGAATTAACAAATATAACAACTACACACCTGATAAATATGCACCTAGAAAAATCTGTGTTAAATGTGGTAGTGTTAATCATTTGTCTGTTAACTGCGAATCTGCTATGCCTGCACCCATGTCGGCACCTCCCTCATTTCCCAACATGCCCATAATGCCTATGAATGTTATGCCTGTATAAAATTTGAATGCACAATTCTCTAACATGCCATTTGCACAAAATACTTACTATGCTGCATTCAGTATGCCTCAAATATACTTTGGTATTTGATTTTGATTTGATTTTGATGTGTGCAGGGAAACAGAAAGAATATTTGGTATTTGGATAGTGGTTGCTCAAGGTACAAGACTGGAGATTCTACCATGCTCACAGAATTCAAGGAGAGAGCTGGTCCAAGTATCACTTTTGGAGATGACATCAAAGGGTATACTGTGGGATATGGCTTGATTTCTAAAGATAATGTCATCATTGAAGAAGTTGCTCTAGTGGATGGACTCAAACATAATCTTTTGAGTGTTAGCCAGCTTTGTGATAAGGGCAACTCAGTAACATTCAATTCATAAGCTTGTGTTGTTACAGACAAAAAGAACAACAAAGTGGTTATCACTGGAGTGAAAAAAGGAAATATGTATCTAGTTGACTTCAACTCATCAATTGCAAATTCCATTATTGTCTTTTTAGCAAAGCAAGTCAAGATGAAAGTTGGCTGTGGCATAAGAAACTGTCCCATCTAAACTTCAAGACTATGAATGAAGACAACTTTGAGGCCTCTTCATCTAGAGATAACCTACCACAACAAAGCAAATGGACTAGAGATCACCCATTTGAACTAATTATTGGTGATGCATCTTCAAGAGTACAAACAAGAAAAGCAACTCAAGAAGAATGTCTATATACCAGCTTTCTGTCACGGGAAGAGCCAAAGAAGGTAGACGAAGCTTTGTTGGATCTTGATTGGGTTTTAGCTATACAGGAAGAGCTAAACTAATTTGAAAGGAATAAAGTATGGAAGCTGGTACCCAAACCTAAAAGCAAGAATCCTATTGATACCAAATGGGTATTCAGAAACAAGATGGATGAAAATGGCTTAATAGTCAGGAACAAAGCTAGATTGGTTGCTAAGGGCTATTGTCAACAAGAAGGAATAGATTTTGATGAGACTTTGGCCCCTGTTGCAAGACTTGAAGCCATCAGAATCTTTCTAGCCTATGCAGCCCATGCCAATATCAAGGTCTCAAATGGATGTTAAAAGTGCATTTCTGAATGGAGATTTGGAGGAGGAAGTCTATGTCAGTCAGCCTCCCAATTTTGAAGACCCCAACTTTCTTGACTATGTCTACTATCTTTTGATAGCACTTTATGGATTGAAGTCAGCACCTACAGCTTAGTATGACACCTTGTTAAAGTTCCTTTTTTAAAATCACTTTCACAAGAGGTGTTGCTGATAAAACTCTTTTCTTCAGAAATATTAATGGCTCTAGTATACTTGTTCAAATTTATGTAGATGATATTATATTTGGCTCTACAGATGAGAAACTTTGCAAAAAGTTTGCCAAATTAATGCAAGGAAAGTATGAAATGAGCATGATGGGAGAACTAACTTACTTTCTTGGTTTACAAGTTAAGCAAGTTAGTGATGGAATATTCATTAGTCAAACCAAATATGTTTATGATCTTTTAAAGAAGTTTGACTTAATGGATTGCACATCTGCAAAAACTCCCATAACCACTACCACTAAACTTGAATTGAACATTATTGAAAAGTCTGTGGATATTTCAGGTTATAGAGGCATGGTTGGCTCACTTTTATATTTAACAACTAGTAGGCCAGATATAATGTTTGCTAGAGATTCTGGTTTTGATCTAACTGGTTATTTAGATGCAGATTATTTAGGTTGTAAAATTGACAGAAAAAGTACAACAGGAACCTGTCAATTTCTAGGAAACAAGCAAGTTTACTGGTTTAGTACGAAACAAAACTCAGTCTCTACTTCTACAGCTGAGGCTGAATATATTGTTGCTGGTAGTTGTTGTGCACAGATTCTATGGATGAAAATTCAATTACTAGATAATGGTCTACATGTGGACAAGATTCCAATTTTTTGTGACAACACAAGTGCCATTGCCATTACTGAAAATCATGTGCAGCATTCAAGGACAAAACACATTAACATCAAGTACCATTTCATTCGAGAACATGTCATGAATGGTACAGTGGAACTTCATTTTGTTCCAAGTGAGAAGCAACTTGAAGATATCTTCACCAAGCCACTTGATGAGTCCACCTTTTATATGTTGATAAGTGAGTTAGGTATGTTTAATTATTCCTAAATTGTTTTGATGTCTAAGCAATTTATAATGCAGCTAGAATCAAATTTGATTTTTCTTATAAAGATGAACTTTTGGCTAAGTCAAAATTAACATCGCGACGGTTGTTCATTATCCGTTGAAAATGAATATTCGTTGAATTTCAGTATTTGTTGAAAATCAAATATTTTTCTGGGTACTTTTATCTCAACAGATTTTTGTTTAATCTATATCCGTTGAATTGCTTTAATAATAGTCGTTATTTCTATTCCTTATCCGTCGAATTTACTTACAATATGTAAGTATATGTCGATGGATAATCTCTAGAATTTCTAAAGTTTATTTCATTTTTAAACGGCTATTTTGGGCAATTTTCATTGGTTACTTATTGTAATTTTCGATTTTAACTTTTTTAATTCTGAGAAAGAATAAAAGCCCCCTTTCATTTTTCATTTTACTTTTATCTTTCTCAAAGCAATTTTACTATCTTCGTCTCCAAAGCAAAAACCCTTTTCTCTATAACTACTACCAATCACAGCAATGGCACCTGTAGTCAAAATCACGTCTTAATCTGGATTTGTGTATGAAAAGAACAACTTTGTAGCACTGGTGAACAAAGATATTGTTGCTTCTGAGGACTATCACAAGATGATGGACTTCATTCGAAGTTGCAAACTGAGCTATGCAATGCTTGAATCTCCGGTTATCTACTGCGAAGTTGTGGAGGAGATTTAGTCTAATGCAGTGTACAACTCTAAAGATAAGACCATTGTTTCTCTCTCAAAGGTAATGACTATTGCATTAACTGTGATGATATTCAAGCATGCTTTAAATTTCCTGAAAATAACACACTTTTTCCACACACTGACACAGATGTTAGCACCATGCTTGTGTCTATGGGTTATTCTCTTAATCATGCTAAATTAGGTGAGGTCAGGAGAATGGGCCTTAGAAAAGGGTGGAGCTTTTTCTATGTCTTTTTTATAAAAGTATTTTCAGGAAAGATTAGAAATTTTGATGTCATTACATATTCTATGGTTAATATGAGTTACATGATTTTAAATGAAAAGTACCTCAATTTCAGTAGTTCTCTCATGTATGAACTTGGGTATAAGTTATAAGACATTTAAAAGAGGTCAAAGAACGTATACTATGTTAGTTTTATTATAATGCTAGCAAATCATGTGTCTAAAGACCTCTTGATTGAGAACCCAACAAATAAGCTTGATTGTTGGGTCCAAGAAAAGAGGGTTCTGGCTAATCTTAACAGGAACAATCTCCACAGTGAAGTGCATCTCAACTACTTTCCAATCATGAAGGCAACTCAGGAAAGTGAGGTAACTGTTTCTATCTCTACTATCTCCCAACCTCAAGTTTCTCTGCAAACTACCGTGGATATGGCATCTGTGACAGTGACCAAACAGATGCCTACCCAATCTACAAAATCCAAAATTTCAAAAACCAAGTCAAAGAAACCCCACTCTAGTTCCTCTCAAAAGAAACTAGTTTTAAAAACTACCAAAACACAAGAGGGGAGTGTGGAAGGTGGTGAGATAAGAGAGAGATAGGGTGAACATCAAAGAAACCCTAAGGATAAGGAGAGTGAGGTAAGTGTGACCCAAACCAACCACATTGCAGTCTCCCAATAGACTGTAGTGCTTAATAAGGAAACAAGCTCATTGTTAGGTGCATCCTCCCAAAAGATGTGACTATTGAAACAAACTCTCAACCAAGAGCACAGGCCAAAAGGGGAAGGGACACTGACCAACCTCAAACTTATATCAGAAAGAAGAAGTCTAAACCTTTGGGGGAGTCACGGGGTGCACACACAATGCCAACTACAGTCAAAGACTCAGTTACTGCACCATCACAAATTCAAGTTGATGTGGCTCCAATAAATGTGGGGTCACGGCCAAAATCTCCAACAATCGAAACACCGCACACATACAATTCTCCCACAAACTCACTGGATGTGGACATGATACACACATCAATTCTTGATTCTCCATCTTGAAACTCGTGGAGGAGCCAAAATCCAAAGCAAGCGAGCATCATCTTATAGATGATTTATTGGCTCACTTGCCATTTCTTTCTGATACTACTGAGAAATCTGTGCATAATCTCAAATTAATCATCACAGATTCTATATTAGTTTAACTCCTAACTCTATCATTTCTATTCTCTCGACATATATTCCTCATCCGTCGACTAGTGATTGTCTCTCGACGGATAAGCTTCACAACAATTATCCGTCGACATTCACAACTACTATTTTGACGGATGTTTCTCATTCGTTGGAAGTCTCTACACAACTTGAAATTTCCACATATGTTACTAGTGTAGATGACTTAGTGGTTGTTCAATCACTCTAAGGATTGAGGGAAGAGAGTGAATTGAGTGAGAGGCTGAGTTGCTCTCAAGCAAAAGGAGAGGAATAGAGTGAACAAATGCATGATATTTCTTCCAGCATGGCAAAAGTGAGTGAGAGGAGTCCCACCTTAGATGGTGAAGGTGAGGGTGTGAGGGTGGGAAGCCAAGAGGAGCCCTTGATGTATGAAAAGAGAGATCATGAGAGAAAAGAAGGCACAAAAGAATGGGAAGATTCCATTGCTAGTGAGTTAAAGGATGTCAATAATGCAGAAAAAGAGCTAATATTTCAGCAAGAATATCAAGTTGTTTTAGATTCTTTCTCTTTTAATGCTGAGCCATTTACTAATCCTGTTCCAGCATATCAAATTCTAGGTGAACAGGGCAATGAGGATGCTGAGAAAATATTAACCTTGATGCACACTACAGCTTCTATACTAAGGGCAAAAGATGCAATCAGTTTACTTCCCACTACAGCTGGTGATGACTTTGACTATCCTTCTGGTGCCTGTGGTTATTCTTTTGGTGATGACTCTCTTGGAGAAGATGCTGAAGAGGTAGGCAGGAACATAGGGGGAGAGACTGAAACTCTAGCTTGGATGTTCTCAAAGGATTGCAACTATCATCACCTTTAATCCACCTTGTTCAAACTGATTCATAAAGCTCAAGTTGCCATTCAAGCCACCAACAATCCCAATACCAAAATCTTCGACAGGCCCATCTAGAGTCTCTACAGTTGCACAAAATTCAACCTCTCCAAAATAATCAAACTATAGATGAACTGAATCATGAGATTGAGCAAGTCAAGGATAATCTCTCTAAGAGATTGGATGCCAAACTTCCTGACTCTACAATGACATGCTAAAACCAGAATCTCAGGAATGAACATGACTTATGTTGAAAAGTTGAGGAATTGGGTTCAAGGATGTCAAAAGTGGAAGACTCGGTTGCTCAAATTCTTTCTAAACAACAAACTCAAACTCAACTGCTACAACAACCGGTGGCTGCTCAAACCTCCAACCCTGTCCTACTTTATGATAACAAAAAGGGGGGAATTATACAATTGTTCAAGTTAGAAAGGGGAAGAAAGATGTGCACATCAAGTTAGTAAAGTAATTTGTCAGTCATTACTTTCTCAAAGCCACCAGTGTTGGATAACATTGACTTCATCAACATTGTAGCAGCTGTACTCAAGTTGAAAGAACAAATGAAGAAAATTGATGAGAAAATTGAAAAGATATTTGGTCTAATTGAAAAACAAGACAAATATATGAAGCACTTCACACAATTGAGACAGATTCCAATAAGTGAAATGAGCTTGAGAAATACGGAATGAGGTCAAACCTTATCTAAAGACATCAAAAGGCCATTGTGATTTTGAAGCCCAAGAATCATTCATCTAAACATGTAAGGAAGAATCATTTGGACCTAGTCTATGCAACTCCTCAACCTGATGAAAAAAAGCTGTTTGGTCACTCCATTGTAAATCACAAAGATCCAAGAGACTCAGTCTTTAAGAAAAGAATAGCAAAGATCTACAAAAATGGTAAACTGATTTGTGTGATGGATGGACATCCTCAATTTGCAGAAGTCAAGAGAGAAGAAAAGTTGAGGCTCAAATCTCAGAAAAGACAGGCTGCCTTAGAAGCAAAGAAACAAGTTGGGAAGCCTGTCACCAAGTCAGAAAGTGAGAAGCCTGCTATCTTAACTGAAATTGAGAAGTTGGAGGAACCAAAGCAGAAATCAGGAAAGGGGTATAGGAAGGAAAGACCCAAAAGGAAGCTAGTATTTGAAGAAGAAGAGGTAGAACCAAATCCAACTCAGTCTACTACTACAGATCAACCAACTATGCCCATATTGGAGCAAGTTGAAATCAAGGTCCATCCTGGTGTGAATTTTCATGATGAGTCAATCATTCCCAAGGATGAACCAGTATACTGGGAAAGCCTACTTTTTCCTGAGCTAAACATCCCAATACCAACCACATATAAATGGAGAAAGAACATTTTAAGCCAGTTAAGTTTATCCCATTTAAATCCAAAACCTTATCTAGACCCAAGCCAACAATCAGCAAAGGAGATCAACTTTATATTTATGACATAAAGGAGTTTTTAGACATTATATTTACATGGATGAGCTAGATGAAGTGAAAGCAATTGATGCCCACAAAAGACTCCCAGAAAGATTAGTGTTCAAGTACAGGGGTGGAAAGAAATTTACTTGGCCTCTTCATAGGATTCTCAATGATGGCTACTATATCCTAGTAAAAGTATTCACTGTAATCAAGAAAGATTTTAGATTCACCAAAGTGTCCAAAATAGAGATACTTAACAAAATTCAAGAAATTCAAAGAAGCTGGAGAGAATGAGGTGCACTACCAAGAATCTTTACTATTACTTACACTGGAAGTATAGTGCACTTGAAGCCTTACTGGTTGATGGAGTTCAAGGATGAGAGGAACACCAGAAGATTTTTCAGACTAAATGAAATGCAAGAGATGCTAGACCTATCTAATGAAGATGAAGCTGAGTTCTACAGACAACTCCAACTCCAGATAGAAGAGAACAATGTGAAGCTTGGAAAGAAGACTATACATTCAAGGAAAAAGGATTAATCTGCTCAGGCTAGAGGAGCACCTTGAACAAGAATTGAGAGAATCTTTGAACTTTCTTTTATCACTCTTAATAGAACTGCAACACTTATCATTTTAATCTGCTATTGAATGATCTTTTGTAAAAGGTGTTTTGTTATCATTAAGTCCTCCTAAATTTATGCCTACAATTCCAGAAGACATAAATTGGGGAAGATTGTTAGGAATATATTGTAGGTTTGATGATATTTTACCAAAACACCTTAGTAGATTTAATGAAGTGTAATCATAGCTTTTAACGGATAATCTTACTTGTCATACGTTGAAAGAGTAGTTTATGATTAAATAAGTTTTTGTAGCACATTCATATATACTGTAATGTCTTGAAGGATTAGAAGTTATAGGATATTCTAAGTCATGTTGGCTTCTAGTATGATATGCAGAATTGATTGACTAATTGTAAATATTATATACCTTATAATTTTGCATAAGTAAAATTGAGTGAACTGCTATGGAAATACTTTCAACGGATGTTTCTACAAAGCTTCGACGAATGACCCAAGTCTCATTCAACCGATGATCCAACAGAGTCTCGACGGATAACAAATTCAAATAGGAGTTGATAGTGACTTGACAGTCACAAATGGTTGATTGTATACAAAAGGAATGTGGCAGCCTATTAGCAGGATTTTGAGAACATAGAAGCATTTCCATTTTCATGCTAACTTGAAGAAATATAAAAATGCTGGATTGAGAAATGAAGAAACATGTGATTAGACTTACCCAGTTTTGTTTTATTAGTTTGTCTTTTTCACATATAACTTGGTGATATATAAACCAAGAGAAGCAAGTAGAAAAATATCGATCGAAAGAACTGAGAAACAGATAAGGCATAATCTATTAAGAATTTCTAAGTTCTCTATTTGTAAATTTACTTGTAAGCAGTTGTGTGCATTCTTACATCACAGAGTTCTCAATCAATATATATCTCTGGTGGAAAGTTCAATCCACCAGAAAGTTTTATATCTTTGTGTTTAGTAATTTTGTGTTTTGAATACACTCATATTTCATTTCGTACTCTTATATATTCAAACACTGATATATTTTGATAAAGTAGTTTCTTAAATTTTGGAAATAAACATAGAATTACATTCAACCCCCCTTTCGTAATTATATTGTTAGATTTTTTGGGAATAACATATGTTAAATATAAAGATTTCACATCAGATACAGAAACTGAACAGATGCCTAATCCGTCATTTAACATCAGGCGTTTAAGTGAACCGATGTTGATTCTCTATTTTGACATCAGTTTGTTTGGATGAATTTTAATAAATGGCTTGTAAAGCTTGTGAGTTCCCTGTTTTAATGGATAAATACCTCATGATATACTCATATTCAACTAGAAATACTGTAATCTAAGCTGAAATTTGTTGAAAAGATATCACATCTAATCTTAAAATCGTTGTATAGGAGTTTAATAGAAATCGGGTGTTAACCGATGTCAAAGGCTAATGACATTTAACATCACACGCAAAAATATCGGAAATTATATTTGTATTTAGTTAAACATGTGTATACAACTACTATTATATGTGTTTGAACCCGACATAACCTTAAGGGATCAATGGAGGTATCTCAAAACTCAGTTTTCAGTCTTCTGTAACTAAATGATCATGGACACTCAGTTTTTCCGTTTTTTTCATATAATCATTTATATTGATTATTTCTTTCTTCCCAATTATTGAATTCGTATTTTAATCTAAATCTCACTAAAAAATACGCGACAATGCCATTTAAAAAAAACTAATCCCAACCTGAAATCACATATTTTAAAAAATCTGGGTAAAAGCCTAAATCAAAATCAAATTATGCATTTGAATATGCAAAGGTAATCAAAATAGTTTTATTTCATTTATAAAAAGTCATGTATGTACCATGTAATTTATCTCAATATGTATTTAGACAACTGGTATTTGTAATTCAAGGTGGCCTTACAACCTGCTTGTTGCCCATTTATCTTGTGCATATATAACTTAAAATTATTTATATTTTACTGTATTTAATTGTAATTATGCATAAAAAAAGATCTGAAAGGTATATTATCTTTTTTAATTTTGAAAATATTATTTCATAAAAACATCAATAAAAGTTGATTCGGCCAATAACAGGTAATATTTTGCAGAAGAAAATTATCCTAATCCTATATATATATATTCCCATACATTTTAGGAAAATCGAACTTATCCAAAAAGGCTAGAAAGATCAAAAATTCTTCTAGACAATTCTAAAACGTTCATACAGGCTGTACTAAAATAATCAAGAATTTGTTCACTTCAACATTAACGGGTTTTTATGAATATTTGACTCAATAAAAAGAGGACTTTTTCTACTCTCAAGACACCGTTCCTCCCAAGACACCAAGCAGTCCCCCAGCTCATATTAGCATCACTGACATTCGAGATTTAAAGGTAACATTTCGTTCTTTTAATTTAAAGTGCCTTTTAATTATCTGTGTTTTGCCATTTTAGAGATTTTATTTTTGATTCTCAATGTAATACATTTCTGCAAGTAACCAGACAAGTTGTTATAGAGATGTATGCACTTCTCTGTTAATTATATATACAAGAAATTAATAAAATAAATTTATTTACATATGTATAAAGTTCCTCCTGGTTGTGCCCCAATGATATGTATTTCATCCAATCGAATCTTTGATGATTTGAGTTTTAATTATTTATGGGAGAGGTTGTGCAATGTACAAAAATAATTAGTAATCTTTAACCGCAGATTGAAGAATTAAGAGAAAACTATTTTTTGTCTTAGTATCAATGTGAATGCTCCCCCTTACACCCCCTCTCCGTATTCCTCATGGGTACATGTTTGAAGAATTTACATTTTTGTATATGCAAGATTTCATACATTTAAGCAGTGTTATGGTCACTTCCTGGTAAATATTGTGTAAATAGATTTTCTCATTGTAGTTAGTCCTGAATTTTGCTTTTATTTGACAGGTACTAGTTTTCCTAAGCTTAAGAGTCTAGTATATTAATAGTGATACTTAAACGTAATGGCTTGCTCAAAGTACATTTTTCTAGAAGAGATGACAGTCGAAATACTTAAAAGGGTTCCGGTGAAGTTATTGGTGCAATGCAAGTCTGTTTGCAAGTGGTGGAGATTTATTATCTAAGATCCTGAATTTATTAAAACTCACTCGTACTATCAACAGAGTTTGACTGATAAGGAAATTTCGATACTGATGATTGCTAAATCAGGATTTGATGCCCTACCTCCACTAGTCTCTCCCGACTTTAAGTGTTACATATATGAGCCAGACCACTTCAAAGTTGTTGGTTCCTACAATGGTTCTCAGATCCTGAATTTATTAAAACGCAATCAGACAACACCGATTAGACAATACTCGACCAAAAAAGTGTTGCCCGAAATTTTCATACAACGGTTTTTTTGCAACCAAAAAAATGGCGTTGTCTGACGTTGATTACTACAAGCAATAAAAAAATGTTGTCTAGTAAAACAAATCAGACAAGTATTTTCAAAATTAAGATGTTGTGCGAATGGAAAGGCTTTAGTATTACTACAACGCTTTAAAATCCATTATCTAGTTGATGGAGACAGACAACCCTTTCTGAAGTGATGTTGTGCAAATGAGTAAAATCGTACAACGATTTTTAAAATACGTTGTCTGAAAATGATTGAGATAACGTCTGGTTTAACAGTGTGGAAATGAGACAAGTGTTTTTTCTACTAGTTATTTAAGCTCGAATCACACAATGTACAAATTAGGTGTTGTCTAAATGATACCTGATAGACAAGTGTTTTACATATATTGTATGTCACCTATATCAGACAATAGTCTAATTCTTAAAACCGTTGTCTTTCTTACTAATTTAAAAACGTGTTGCACAACAAAATATTCAAATAAATCGTTGTCTAGTTTATTACAATAAAAATAGTAATAATTTCCAGACAATTCATTTTAATTTTTTTAAAAACAACAAACTCTAATTAAATCCACTTTCATCTAGATTAAATATTTAAATTTTATATTTCAAAATAGTTTAATCATCTACTTTATAATTAATAAAAAAAATTAATCACAAGCGCTTCAAATTTATATTGTTAATTGTTCAATTCAAACAAGTGTTTTTCGAAAAAGCACGTTGTATTAATCTACCTTATACAAGTATTTTTAAAATAAAACACTTGTAACAGTTAGACAACCGTTATCGATATTTATAATCTGTTGTAAAATATGTAATACTATAACAGTCTTAAAGAAATAACTGTTGTAGAATTCCAACAATGACATTTCCTAAAAAACACTTATGTAAAGTAACTTACCACAGAATGATTTTAGAAAAAAACGTTTTCTATATTTTTACTAGTTTTAATTTTTTTTCGGAAAATTTATATACCACCGTTAATTAATTTATACGAGTAACCAATAACTTACACTAAATTAATTTGTGTTTATTAAGATTTGAAATCATCTTTTTCATAAATTTTTGAATTCTTTTACCTATTAGTACTAGACGTTACACGAATATTAATAGCATCAACAAATAATCACATTGATGAGGATATAACGTGTATATTAAGTTACAAATGTAACTCATAATATCTGTTTGTTGGTTTTGTAGACTTTGTACGGACGTTAATAGCGTTAACTTACGAATATTACTCATAATAACATAAATCATCACATAATCTATATACTAACTTACAGATATAAGTCATAATACCCAATTTAGTTGACATTATATACGAATGTTAATAGTGCTAATTTTCATATATAACTCGTTATAATATTATTCGGCGTATCTGTTATGAATATGTTGTGTACTTGATGATAAGCCAAACAAAACACCTTAGTAGATTTAACTTGGTGTATTTTGTAGCACCCGATGGATGATGAATCATAGTCCCGACGGATGATTCAATATAGTCCCGACGGATGACTAATTGATACCATCGGGTGAGTAGCTTATGTAACAATAAGTCATGTAGCACATTTCTGCAAACAACTTTGTATAGTTTTTGTAGTAGCTTATGAGTCATGAAGACTACTAGTAGATGTGCAGAATAGGTTGATTAAATGTAAATATAAGATGTCTTGTAATTCTGCACAAATGAAATAGAGTCAAATGATAAATGGCTACCCGACGGATGATCAACAAAGCTACCCGACGGATGATCAACAAGGCTACCCGACGGATAACAAACATGTACCCGACGGATGATCAATTCAAATATCCGTCGACAGTGACAACACAGTCACATGCGTCGAGTGTTTGAAAAAGGATTGTGGCAGCCTGTTTAGCTGGGTTTTGAGAACAAAGAAACATTACCATTTCCATGCAAGTTATGAAGATTTTCAAAGGTGCTGGAATAGAGTAGTGAAGTAGCATGAAATTAGACTTGATACGGAATAACAGTATCATATGTGTGCTAACCTACAAATATACCTAATAATTACACCCTACTAATAACATAATACCGTTAACGTGTGTTAGATCGTTAATAACGTTAAATAATAAATATTTATGAATAAATAAGCTAAAAATGGGCACATTTTTACAACGGTTTTCTTTCTCAGACGTTGTCGTTGTACAGGCTTTTTAAAAATACCGTTGTCTGATTCAACAACGGTTTTTTTCTTGGAAAACGTTATTGGCATTGTTTTTAAATAACCTTTTTTGGTTATAAACCGTTGTATGAATTTGGCACTATTTATTTGGTTGATATTACATCCCACAATTGTTTTATATTAAAAACTGTTGTATGACTTTTGTTAAGACAACATATTTTAAATTTCAGACAATTATTTTTAATGCCATATTTTTTTTGACTTTGTTAATATATATTCCTTAAACTGTTGATGTTAATATATATTAATTTTATTCACTTAAAAAATATTTTAAAATTTTCAAATATATCTTGCTTGAAATTATAACGAAAATGTAGTGAAAGTGGTAGTTCCTAAAATGGATTTCGTTCCTGCTTAACAAAATAATTTTTTGAAATGATTTTTTCTAATATCCAACCATACGGGTGTTAAGATATACTCCCTCCGTCCCTTTCAATTGTTTACATTTTTTAGAGGGTCTCCGACACGCATTTTAAGGTGCATATAAAGTATAGTTCTGTAACTTTTTTTTACAATTTGTTTTTCTGAATAAAAATTAAAACATTCAACTTTTATTCAGAAAAAGAAAATTGTAAAAAAAAGTTACAGAAGTATACTTTATATGCACCTTAAAATGCGTGTCGGTCACTCTCTCAAAAATGTAAACAATCGAAAATGTAAACAATCGAAAGGGACGGAAGGAGTATTTGTTTAAGTGAATTATAAATTAATGAAAATGTTAGATTGAATTTTATTACATTAATATGTAATCTAAAATTTTATGTCATAATTTATAAATTCAAAAAAATATCTTGCATGACTTTATAAGAAGATTCTAGTTAAAGTACTACTTTCTCAAACTAGACACGTTCCTCATTAACAAAATGATTATTTAAATAAATTTTTCGACGATCCAACCTTACGGATATTAAGATATATTAATTTTAATTATCTTCCGATAAAATAAAATAAAATTATAAAATAATAGATATAAATAAAAAAATATCTATTTACCCCTTTTCACCTTTAACCCCACTTTTTCATTTTCACCTTATTTAAAATTTCATTTCTCCCTTCTACTAAATTTCACTTTTTAGGCCATTTTTTCATTCCATCTCCTCTATTTTTAGTTTCCCACTTGGTGAAAATTTTATTTCCCCCTTATATCTCCGGGTGAAGGACAAATTTAGCCTATTTTTACACAAAATTGACAAAAATAACCAATTTCTGAAAAGTTGGCCAATTTTGGCCAATGGGATACCCAACTGTCAGTGGAGTATCCACTTTATATAAGATACCCAACTAGCAGTGGAGTATCCCATATATGAAATACCCAACTGCCAGTGGAGTATCTTATACAAATTGGGATACCCAACTGACAGTGGAGTATTCAATCGGTCAAAATTGGCCACTTTTTTCAGAATAGCTATTTTTGTTAAATTTTTTAAAAAATCAGTTATTTTTGTCATTTTTTCTATATCTCCCCCCATTTTGTTAAACCTTTTCTATCTCCTTCTCATCGGTCTCTGCTCCCACCCTTCTATTTTCCCTGTTCTCTCTCTCCCAACTCTCCCTTCTCATCACTGACTCTCTCTCTCCATCTCCCCATTCTTTCTGTCCCAACTCCCCCTTCTCATGGCTGTCTCTCTCTCTTTTATTTCCCCATCTTTTGTTCACTCATTTCCCCTTTACATGGTAGTCCATCTCCCTCTCTAAGCTGTAACTCCCTTTCTCTCATGTTCTCTCTCTTTGAACTTCCTATGTGGCCTCTCTTTCCATCACACCATCTGTGTAATTAAAACCTAATTTTTAACACCTCAATTTACTCTAACCTCTCACCTCTCTAAATCCAAACCCAAACCCCAATTCAAATCTTAGAAACTAACCCCTAACTCGAGTTATTCAAAAGCTCGATTTTAAACGCAAACCCTAGTTCGATTTCTTGGGTTAAAGATATACACTTGTCTTATTTCTTTTTTAAATAATTTTATTTTCATTGCCTTGGGTTTTATATTCTTTTCATGTATTATTAAAGGAGCTCATATGTTCAATTAATGTATTAGTATTGAAAACCTACTAATTTGTTATGTCATGTAATTTATACTGCAATTTTTATTTCATCCATTTTGCAGGTGGACCTATGATATTAATTAATTTTTGATTGCTCACTCTTATCAGTGTATGTATGTTTTCTTAGCTGCTAGATAAATTTTAGTTATATGATTGCTCAATTCACATTTTTTGTTTCAATAGATTCTTGATATTTGGATGCTTTTAATATATGATTTGTTCTTAACTTGATTTTATTGCTTTTAATTAATATTTTATGCTTCAGATTAAATAAATTTTTATGTTGTCTGCTCTAAACAGACTTATATGATTGATTTAAGAAATTATTGGTTTTGCAAGTACTATGATTGTATCAAGAATGTGTGTATCTTAACTTTGTTCTATTTTTATCAAACTATTGGTTATTTGTAGTGCCTGGTAAACAAGTTTGAATGGGATGCGGAGAGATTGTATAAACTTTGTTGATATGTTTAACCAAGCCCATGTATAGATTGTTGCTAGAGGAGGAAAGTGTTGGAAACGTAGATGGACTCAACTATATGATTTTAACTTAAACATAATATATAATAAGTACACACACTGACACACTCTTTTATTTCATACACAAGAGTTACAAATTCAAGCTACAGCTTGATTTCTTTCACTAGGCTTCAGCCTTTCTTTTCTCACAAGAGTTTCAGCTCTCTCTCACTCTCTTCTAATCTTTTTCACTTTTGTGTGTTATTTTTATTAATACACCAGCAGGTTCTATTTATAAGCCACAACAGAATATCTTACATCATGGCTTGCATCATAAATTTATTACACACTAAGACTTTTAGCAGCCTACAAACTACGACTGTAATAACTATTGTATAGCTGTAGTTCTATATTTCATTCCCCATGCATGTGTACGCACCAACTTCTTGTAAAACTTGGCTCTTCTATTTTAGTTCCAACCTTTCTAGACAATCTTATGCCCAACTGTAATTTCTCATTCCTTATTTAATGTTATGACATTACGAGTCCCGTGTGAACTTTGGACTATAACTCACTGCATCTTCAGATAAGTGTCTGCATATATAGATAAGTGTTTGACCGCCGCCTTGCATGTAGTTTACAAACACCAAAGCATAAAACAGTTGCAGCTACATAGTTAAGCTTAATATACACGTCTGTCACTTGTGCACATATCTTACTTTCAACGCTTGCTGCATGCTGACAACCCACGGAAATAAATTCAACAGAAATTTATGACTTTAACAAGTTGGGTTTGAATTCTAACAGAAAGAAGCTATCTAGAGTTGCAACTGTTGTAGGGGTATTGTCTCAATAGAAAGGATGATACTTGTTGGAAGCCAACATCCACTCTAGGAACAAAACTAAAAATTCATTGGAAAATATAGTTGGATATAGTTGAGCAGAAAAGGTATTTATAGTTGGCATATTAGTACGTATACTAGAGAAAGCGTCATGTGTTGAAGTGTTTGCACATGTAAATGTCACCTGAATTTCTAAAGAAAGTTAACTCAGATTTTTCATTTTTATATGTTCTAACAAGCAATATAGAGTCCCGAAAGTACATATACTCGAATGGACTTGTTTTGCTTAAGATAGAACCTGATTATACTTAGTTGGTTTTTAGTTGAAATGGTGTAATGGATGGTTGGTTGATTTCTGGAGTAATGGAGGGTTGGTTGTTTGCTGGTGTAATGGTAATGGTGATGACTTGGTTGTATTCTGAATGTTTTTCTTTGGATTTTAAATTTTATGGCATATTCATTTTACAATGTTGCTTTATTTTCTTTGCATTTGGAAACCATTGTCTGAGGGGATTTTAACCCATAAGTTATCCGGTTAAAACATTGTTATAGTTTGTTTCACACAACACTTTCAAAAACTAAAAGCTTGTTATATTGACTTTCACACAACACCAAACTGAATAAAAAACCCTTCTCTATAAAACTAATTATGTTCAGACAACACCATTTATTATAAAAAGAATTATGTCTTAAACACTAACTCAACACATTGTAAACCAAAAGACAAGTGTGAAACTAAATCACACAACACAAGAAACAAGAAGTGTTGTCTGTAGAATTTTACTACAGGAGCTATTTAATTCATTTGTGTTGTGTGTTGATCTGTAGAACAACCATTTGAGGACAATAATTGTTCTTATATTATTATGGACAAACTACACAACCGTTTCGAGAACACTTGACTAATACAGATGTTTACAATATAAGTTACAAGAATGCGTTGTCTTTTCTGGATGTAACACAACAGGTTTACTACTCTGGTCGTTGTTTGTGCTCATTCACACAACCGTTTTAGCCCGTTGTTTGATCCACCTAAGAGACAGCATCTCAATAGTCAACGGTTTTTCAGGGTATCACACAACGGGTTGTGTAATCCAGTTTTCCTTGTAGTGTATTATTTGTCTGGTCTTCGAATTACATTGTTATCTCTGGAACCCAGTAACCAAGAAGTGTAAGGAACTTCCTGAATTTCCTCCTAGTGATCAAATGAACCTTCCTGAATTTCCTCCTAGTGGAATGAACCTTCCTGAATTTCCTCCTAGTCAAATCGTGCCTGATCACCAAGTAGGTAATCTTGCCTTTTATTTTGATACTATCTCCAATGACTACAAGGTTCTTCGGCATCTTTGTGAACAAACTACCGGTGAGTCAACGGTCTTGCACCTATATTCAACAAATACTAATTCTTCGAGAGAGATTCATGTTCATGACACATCCCCCACAAAAGTTATGTCTTACCCATGTCTAAAACTTGGTCCTCTTATAAGTGGAGCGATTTATATGGGTCGTAAGGAATATGTAGTTTCTTTCAATTTGCACACTGAGGTGTTTACGGTGTTCCCAACCCCTAGTTATGTGGTAAGATACTCAGATATATTAGATTTTGAAGGTTCTGTTGCTGTCATCTTTGGATCCAAAGATAGAGGATCAGAAATTAGTCTTTGGACATTAGATAATAGTAACGGCAACGTCTCTTGGACTAAGAAGTTTAATATTGTTAAAGATACAATGGGTTGGATATATTCTTGTTTGGGTGGTGGAATGCTTTACGGAAGAAAAAGAGATTCTGCTGGGTTCTTCTTGTATGACTATAGAAAGAAAAACTTCAAATATAGGCCGCTTCCGGACTGGAGGCTGAAAACATTCCTTAAACACACAGAGACACATGCCTCAGTCGAAGGGCTAAATGATGATGATTTATATGAGTTCAGAAAAAATGTGTCGTTGATTTGTTGTTGGCTGTGTTATGTTAGACCCATATATTAAAGTTCTGCTCTCTTGATTCGTGCTTCTGGAGTTTTAGTTGGGGTAATTTGCAAGGTGATTTATTTTCTTGTTTCAGTTCATATGTCCTTCATATTGTTGGATGTTTCGAAACTTGTTCTTGAAATGTATTAAACTTACGCTCTTGACTAGTTCGAGGGTTTCACTTTAAGGGTATTAATCTACCTGCATTCTGGTATGCAAGGTAATTTATTTGCTTGTTTAACTTAAACTAATTATCTGGGTTCTTCATACATCATTACTCAATTAACGTCTGTGAGATCCAAATACTATAAGTTGGAAATGTGCAATATGCTAAAAATCCAATGTAAAATGTTTTATAAAAACTCCATTTTAAGTTTCGGGCCTTTGACAATAGAGAAATTTAAGAGTATTTATACGAATTTCAATTTCTTTCCAATAAATGAGTAGTCATTTTTTTATTGTTTGGATAGTAGTAAATTTTAATAGATTCATGTTGTTAATTATAATAAATTTCACCAATATGTGTCATTTAAAAAGAATTTAAGGACTTCTATCAATAATTAATATCCTTGAATAATTATAGTTTTAGTGAAAATTCTACATAAAAATGTAAATCAAAACAAATTTTGCAAAAAAAAAATGTTCCAAAAAGATATATTATTTTTCGTAATTTTGAAACTAATAATCAAATTTCATGCGATTAAAGATAAATGAGAGTACAAAATGTAAAAGAAATTTGTAAAGAAATCAACTTAATTAATCCTATATTCCTATCCATTTTTAAGAAAATCCAGTCCATTCTTTTTATTTTTTACAAGAAAATCATGTCAATCTAATAATAAATATAAAAATAAACAATCCAAAATTAATGTGAATTAAAATTTTATTAACTTTAGTAGGCTTGAATCCGGTATGGATGAACATTTGTCACAATTAAAAAAGCGGGGGGTTTGATTTTAACTAATGACTCAAATTACCTGTATTTACCATTTTAGAGATTTTATTTTTTATTCTCGAATTGGTTTAGGCAAGTACTAACCGGACCAGTTGATACACAGATGTATATATGTATAATTCTCTGTTAAATTTATTTGTCCCCTCTGCTGTGCCACCGAGTATGTATACTTTATCTAATTTTTGGGAGGGTTTCGAGATAAAAAGAGTTTAATAATTTTTATTTTTTTATTCACTAAATAAGAGAAAAATGTACAAATTTTCTTTTGTACAGATTTTGACCGAAAAGAAAACTTCATTATTGATGATTGCTAATTTAGGATTTAATGCAGCCCTACCTCCACTAGTCTCTCCCGACTTCAAGTGTTACCTCTGTGAGCCACGCCACTACACAATTATAGGTTTCTGTAATGGTATTATCTGTTTGGCTTTCAGAAAATATTATTACCTCTGGAACCAGTTTGTGCAAGGAACTTCGTGAATTCCCTCGAAAGGCTAGAGTGTCAGATGAGAGTGCACGTAATCTAGCCTTTTATTTTGATACTATTTCCAATGACTACAAGATTCTTCATTATCTCTGTGAATGATAATGAAGGAACTACTACATGCTGTTAAGTCACCACTGCTGGTAAGTAACCTGTTTTTCAAATAAATTCAACAAATACTAAATCTTGGAAAAAAGATATACGTTCATACACATTCCCAACAAAAATTATGTCTTACCCATATCCTAAAATTGGTCCTGTGGTAAATGAAGCAATATATATGGGTCTATCGCCAAACAGTATAATTTACAAACGACAATTTAACAGTAATGAATACAAATTAAAAAACTGAACTGAAATTAAATAAACTCACTGGATAATTATAAATAAAGGTACATGGTGAGAAAGTTAAGCAAAAAGGAAAATACAAAATAAATACATGCCCAAGCCTATCTCCCCTCGTGCCTTCCTTGTGCTTATATTCCCCAGTTTTCTTGTCACGTGCCATCTCAGTACTGGCTAGCTAATGATTTCAGATGGCTATGATTATGGGTTTTGGGTTTGTTCCATAAGGATTGTGTTCTTCTTTTTTAGTTGTCTTGTTGTCTCTATCTCTCTCTTTCCTTTCTTTTTACCTTTTATCCTCCTACTAGCCAGTTTTTATTGCTAATGAATTTACCAAATTTACCTGGGTATATTTCTTGTAGAGGAAAGATGCAACTTCAAATATTCTTCCGGATCATATAAGACTGATTGAAAATGGATTAAAGAATAAAGTGCAAATACTCAGGAGTGACAATGGCACATAATTCAGAAAATCTAAGATGGATGAATTATGCAAGTACAAGGAAACTTCTAAACAATTTTTAGCTCCAGGCACTCCTCAACAAAATAGTGTTGTGAAAAGAAAGAATAGAACTTTAATTAAGGCTGGAAGGAAGATGATGGTTGAAGCAAATTTATCAACATACTTTTGAGCTGAAGCTGTCAATATTGCATGTTATACTCAAAATTTGTCTATCATAAACAAGCACGGGTTAACTCCTTATCAGATGATCAAGGGAAAGAAAACAGTCTTGAAACATCTTCACATTTTTGGATGTAAATTCTTTGTACTGAGACACATCCTGAAATGCTTAGAAAAATTGACAAAAAACAGATGAAGGTATTTTTGTTGGATGTCCATCCTCTAAAGCTTACAAAGTCTTCAATCTGAGAACGAGATAAATTATTGAATCAATTCCTGTGTCATTTGATGATAAAAAGATTCCTGGTTTTGAAGAAGACTCACATGAAGAACTGATTTTTGCAAATAAAAAATCCAAATCAGGAATTGACTCAGACTTTGATGATCAAGAAAATACTGATACAAAGTCAAATCCTGACAGTGATCCCAACATGGAATTTGTTGTTGAAAATACAACTATTGAGGGGAGCAACATCAACACTCAACTAGTCACACTTCTGGTGAATCAGATCATGATGATACTTAAGGAGAACATGATGGGTCAGGAAATACTGAGTTAAATGGGAATACATCAAGTCAGGGAAATTCAACAAATGGAAGCTCCACACAGTCAGGAACCAAGAGTAATGAATCAGGGGGAGCTTCACATGACAATAACTTTCATGATGCATCAAGTTCAGGGGGGAATATTAGGTAACTGAACTCAAGTTTCAAGAGCGGTCAAATGGACAAAAGACCACACTCCTGATCTTATAATTGAAAATCCTGATGCTGGTGTTCAAACTAGAAGTGCAACTGAACATGAATGTTTATATCACAATTCTCTTTCTAAGGAGGAGCCTAAGAAAATTAAAGATGCACTCAAAGATGTTGACGGGATTGCTGCTATGCAAGAGGAATTAAATGAGTACGAAAGAAATGAAATCTGGAAGTTGGTACCTAGACCAAAGTTCATTGTGCGTGATGACATATATACTTTGGACGCATTCTTATTTGAGTAATGGACTTTTCTATATATGGAAAAAAATATCTCTGGGAAGTTGAACTAAAATCTTGTATGATTATAGAAAGAAAGAGTTCAAGACTTTTCCACGCCTACCTAAGAAACTGAAGGAAATCATTAAAAATACAAATACATTCGCTTCTTTCAAATGGTTTAAACCTACCGATAATTCAATGATATCTTTTATCCTGAAAGGTAGAATTCACTACGCCATAGACTGCATACTGCAACCCTTCATGATGGGGTTGCAAAAAAAAGTGTAATAGTAGCCTTCTAAACATATGTCTATCGCAACCCCTCCTTTTTGATGTTGCAGTATAGTTACAATGTGTTACCAAAATAAGATACATATATAAATTAAAGATGATTTTTTTAATTTAACTAATTAATAATTATTTACATTGAAATGAGTTAATAATTGAAATATATATAATTTCTAGGGTTTAATATTAATGGAGTGATTTATAATATATTGATCATTTGAAAGTTTTATAACTTAACAACTCATTATAGTATACTGGAGTGACTTGCAACTTATATTGTTGAATTTATTTAATTTTTTATAATTAAGTGTTAAAAATAATATTTACTTAAAAAACAACTTAATAATTTAAATTTGAACAAAAAAAATTGGGTCGGGTGTTTATTTTGAATAAAACTTGAACGACACTAGGTCATCTCTGTCTCGCTCCTTCTTCTCTCTGTCTGTCTCTCACCTCTCTTCGTCTCTCTCTCGCCTCTCGCCATTTCTAGCCAAACCATTCAACCTCGATTAAAAACGTAGCTATTTGTGTTCTTTGGCCACAATTTCATCTATTTCAATCCTCAAATCATCTTTTCTAGTCCCAAATTGAAAGATTCATAAACTCTAGTTCTTTAATCGCTTCGATTCTAAATTAATCGATGATTTTTGGATCGATTGGCATTTGTTTTGTGTTATAGATGATGTTATATGTATCATATGTTAAATGCCCCTTGATTTGAGCTTATTCCTTGAAACCCTAGATCCTAAAGTTCGATTCAAATTGATTTCTTGACTGTTTGTGTATTATTGTGATAATTTCAGTATTTGTGTTTCAATTACTTTCCATGTAAACACGCATAGATTCAATTGATATTCATGTTCTACACGCAAGTTGGTGGCCAGGATAGGTGATGTAGGGGGTTATTTTATCATCCTTTTTTTATTATATTTTATCTTATTTCTATAGTTTAAGTTTTTACCACTTCAGAGGAACTAATAGCCATGTTTTAATGCTACTAGGAATTATCGGGGCTGCCACTACCTCACACTACTGAGCACGAAGAGGTAAAATATATCTTGTTTATCTGTACTATTTTTTCTTTTATTATTGTATTGTAGCTTATCTAAGTTTACTGAATATATTAATCTTTATGTCCTGTAATTAGTGGAGATATTAAGTTGTAAGGTGTTGGTCACTGTCCTGGGGAGGCAATAATGTGCACCATTAGTATAGTTTCAAAATTAATTCTTAAATTAATTCTTGAATTTTGAACCAAGCTCTATATGAAGCACGCATCCGTTATCACATCAACCCTTTTTGCAAAGTAAAGTGTAATAGTAGCCTTCTAAATAAATGTCTATCACAACCCTTCTTTTTTATGGTTGCCGTATGGTAATAATGTGTTACCAATATAGCATATAAAATGATGATTTAATAATTATGTTTTATTTCCTAATTATCTAATTAATAATTATTTAGATAGAAATTAACTAATAATTGAAATATAGATTATTTATTTTTTTATGGTTAATAATACATTATTAAAGTCAATAGTAATATTTTTATGAAAAATAATTAAATTCAGTGATATTTGGAAAATAAATGAAATAATATTATAAAATTGAAAAGTAATATATTAATGAATTAATTAAATTTCATGTTAAATGTTAGAAATTATTAAAAGAAAAAGGAAAATAATACATTAAATTTTAACAAAGAACGTTGGGTCGAGCTTTTTATTTGGACAAAAACTTCGGCCTAGTTAAAAACTGGTGGGCGGGAGTTGAAAATTATGAAGCAGGGCTCGAAAATTTAATAAAAAGAAAAGAGAAGCGGAGCGGCTCAAACAAACACACATCTCACGCTCGCCATCAAATTTTAAACACACATCTCAAATTTTTACTTCTCTCGTGCTAATTATAATTAGGGTTTTGATTTGGGGTTTTCAAATTATTGATTTCGGGCTTCAAGATTTGGGGTTTTGATTGAGGCTTCTCTAACTGGAGTGGAAGTTCTTCTAGTTCTAGGGGCTTTGATTGGTGCTTTCTAATTTCATCGGGTATTATTCTTAAAACTAGACGAAATAATCGCGTTTTGTGAGGTTTTGAAAAATATTTGTATTATCTAATTTGTGATATCTTGGATTAACTTTTGCTATTTCATGTTAACTTTGATCACCGGTGTCTTGAAGATTTCACTCTAGGTAGTTGCATTTACCTTGAGAAAAATAAGCTATGTAATGGTGTATGGGGCAAGTCTTATTTTAGTAATCTAAAATTGCTGCTTAGGATCTGACTAACTATTCTTTTTTTTCTTCCCATCAAAATGTTTAGTTGAATGAATAGTAGGTAGGTAATTGGAATTAAGAAATTGCAACTGGTTACTTGTATACAATCTCAAACAGATCTACAAATATTATCCAGAAAACTTGTGAAAGAACCATGGGAGTAAACTCACCATTTTCAAACCTCCCAACTTATCATACATACATAAACCTAAGTCATTTAAACTTGTTTATATTATGTTACATAATTGAATAGAGAGCTTGAGCCTGATCCAATATGACTGATCTTTCCGGAGACGAAGCTTCACTGTCGATTACGCCGGAATTTTATTCCGGTCATAATAACGGAAATGTGTTGTTGACGGCGTCAGCGTCGTTTAGAGAGGGAAGGAGTGCCACGAGGAGACGAGCGCCGATGAGGCCGCTGAGTAATTTAGATGCTGATGAGTTTTTTAATTTGATGCACGGCTCGAATCTGGTTAAAATTGAACTTAATCGGTTAGAGAATGAAGTTCGAGGTGAGCCTCTCATTTTTATATATTGTTATCGATAGAGAGGATCCAGCAAAAAGGTTACTTTTAATATCACAACATCGACACCGTGACATCCAATAAGAGTGGATAAACGAACTACCATTGGAGTGCACATAATGGCATCTGCATGTAAAATTATATGCACACAGAGACAATAAAATATTAGCCATGGCCTAAATAACACTCAGTTTATCCCTACTCTTTGACATAACATTTAGAATATATAGTGAAAACAATTTGCAAACATTGATCCATTAAATCCGCATATAATATTTGCTCATTTTGCCTAACAGGAAATGAAAACGTGCAAAACTAAAAATAATAGCAGACATTTGATAACTTACAGGTAGTAGTAAAAGTAACCCACATAAAAAATGTAAATAACCACAAACTACAAAGAACCGCAAACATCGAGACATAAGTTATATTTGCCATTAGCTTGAAATTTGAGTATTGAAAATGAGCAGATGATATCCAACACTCAAGAGTAAAATGTCACTATAACCTAAATGACTATTCATGTTTTAAAATGTTCACTTGTTTGGAACAGAAAAAATGGGAGGGGGTAAACATAAATTGAGATGTAGATCTAGTATCCAAGTACTAACCATTATACAACCTCCATTGTAGAAGTAAAATATCTTAAAAAGTACCTTGGACTACAGAATACATGAAACATATTATTTTTGAAACTTGTGGTAGCCATCGAAAAAGGAATATAGTGTTAACAGAAACTGAATGAAGGTCTTGTAATCTCTAGTGTCACCTATCCACCTTCACCTCTACAAATGATTAATATTATTAGTTAGATAAATATATTTTAAAGAATTCCGATGCAACAAGTATTGTTTTAGAAGTACGTGTGAGGTTTAGAACTCCAATGTGACTTTTGAGTATAATATTTAGGAGCAAACCACTCCTACGAATATCAAATCGAAATATAAAAGAATAACACAACCAGCAATTCGTCTACATTTTTCTCTCAAATCTCAATTAAAAGAGCAAAAGTAGAAATTATAATGAAAATGCTCATAGATTAAAACATATTCCCTTGTCTTTTCAATTTTTTGTGATTCGAAGTTTTAATAAACCAAGTTATTTAGTTTCTGGCAACTGAACTTATTTTGAAAACTATGTATACCTACTAAGAACTCCGCCACCACATATAAACTTTTCTTTTATAACACTCCATAATTCTACTTATTTAATTACTACAATTAAATTACATCATTTTAGGCTATACCAAAGCTAACAATATAATATTTATGTTTTTATTGTAGTACTAAACTGTTCGAAGAGATATTACCTCAATTTCCATGTCACTGTAAGAGTTGCCTTTTCCATGTTCTCCTCCATAAATGCAACTGAACCAGATATACTCGCTTCACATTAAATCGGACCAGATCGTGCACATCAGAGGGGATGTTGAATGCGCCCTGATTGAAAACGAAGGTTAAAACGGAAAATTGCACATTAACAATAATATGTATACGAAAAATGTTACGTAAGAAATCAATACAAATGCAATGACTAAAATTAAAAAAGCTCAATTTCAATCAAACAAGAAGCTCCACAGTACTAAAATTTAAATCTTTAGTAAATTTTAACATAACTTCTTATATTGTATAGATAATAAACACGAACTCTGCAAACTTATTATCATAACAAAGCTACAACTTTTTTTTATTTGTAATTCAAGGACTAAAGCATTTATGTTTTTCTTCCTATAAGCTACAACTCTCTATCTCTCTCTGGCCGTCTCCTTGCAACTGCTGTTTAATTTTTTTTTTCACTCGGTCTACTTATTTCAAAATAATTCAGAACATATATTCATCACGAATAATGGGTGATGCGCCAAATGTTCAAGTTAAATTATTTTTCAACATCCAATGAACTTAAGATCATATGCAGTAAAAACAACTATCGTTGCTTCATTTATATTTTGACTCAACCAAAATTAGCATTAATATTAACAGAAAGATAAAGTTCCAATTATAAGTAAACCTGGAGAAATTGAAACTATTGATTGGTTTCCCAATAAAGGTGAGAAGTGGCGGGCCAACAGTTTTGCTACTGCTTCTATATCCATCTCCTCATGTTGTTAGGCCTACATACATATATCAGATCAAAGTGAGAGAACAACCAAAACAATCAAACTTCCATTACAAATACAATTCAGTATCAATGAGAATATGTGATTGCTTGAAAGCACACATATAACTTTTACACATAAACAGCCGTAAACAACCAAAATTCAAGAAATATATTGAGAAATAACAGAAAAAGCGAAAATTTATCGAAAACAAAATTTACCTCATCAGAAAACTATCACCGAGGGCTTTGATTAGAGCGGAGGAACTGGAAATGGAGGCCGAGGTTACTACACAAGGAGGGCCTGCCATTCAATTCAAAAAAGAAGCAGAGGATTAAAAAAATAAGATACGGCTTGATGACATAAAAAGAATCACCTGTGAAATATGTGTATATATTATATACATGAATGATGAATGGAGTAGGCAAATGAAAAGTTTTATCATAAACTATAAACTGATGATATAATTCTTTAATGTTGAATTTCTAAAGATAAATAGAATCTTAATTAAGGGACTTTTGAAATTTCTTTGGCTGATGCTAGTGCTTCGCATTAAAACTTTTCTTCTGAAAAGATATAAAATACATAAATTCTATAAAATGAGAGAAATATATGAGAAGCAATTTTAGAACATGACACCTAAGCACCTGAGATTTTCCTTTTTATAGATATATAGCTGAACTTGTACGAGTTATTCAAAATTGGTGTGTATTGAAGTATTAATATGTTAAATATGTTTGTTTATATGTTTGTGTGTATTGAATTAGGGTTTTTCAATCTCATTAGGAATTATTGTGCTCTTAAGTTGAGTTCCTCGTTTGGTATATTCGATTATATTTGAATAATGTATGGTCTGATTTTTTTTAATTTTCACTCTCTCTTTTTTTTTCTTTATCTATCTTCCTCCCTCTCTATTTCGCTTCATTAGTTACAAAGGAAGGGGAGCTAGGGAGAGGAGGCGAGAAACGAACTCTAAACCTGATGTCCCCCTAAGAGCAGTTTTTCCAATGCTGACTGTTAAGTTTGCTATATGTGTATACAAATGACGTTTCATATAAATGCAGGTTGTGGATTTGAATCCAGGAGCAAGTACTTATTTGGTAAAGCAAGTTTACATGTCAAATTAATCGCAGGCGATTCAGCTGGAATATCAACTATTTTTTATGTAAGTACATTTTTTGCAACCGATTTGTATTCATCTGGTATGTTACTTACCCTTACTCTTTGTAAGCAGTTCCTTGTAATCACACTAGAAATTGACTTGCAGGAATATTCATATATGATTAGTGCTTGTTTCTTGTTAGTATGCATTTGTAATTTTGGACCCTGATCATGAATGAGACTCATATTTGACTACTTTACATGTAGCTCATCTGATGTAGAACATATTAGGGTGTTTACAAAAATAAAATACTGATAATGTAGATGTTGTTGGAAGGGACTAATCGTGATGAGCTAGACTCTTAGAGTGGTTATGTTTCCATTCCTTCACAAGGTATGGTATATGACTGAATCATAATTTTGACATTTGCGTTTTTATTTTTGGTCAGTTCCATATTCTAATAGAGCTGATGATTACTTCTTTCTATATCAAAGGTGCATTGGATGAGAAGTGTGGATTCAGAAGGAATTAAAATTACATATAAGTCTCCTGTGTATGATATTAATGCCCCTGATCTGTATATTCCACTGATGGCATTTGGCACTTACGCCATTCTTGTTGGCTTATTCTTAAGCTTAAGCGGCAAGTAAGTTCTAATTTCTTAATTTTTACATAATTTTTGTGACTACAAATCTTAGGTAAGAAGTCCGCAATCAGGAATTATTTGTTGCTTCTAGTGGTAATTGCTCAATTTACAGTTTTGTTTTGGCTTGGAAAATTAGTTGGAGTTTAATGGTCCATAGCAACCGTGTGCTGGGATATCTTGGATTCTAGCATACTTCCTCCAACCACAACCACTAATGTACAAATAATGTGTTCCAGATAAGCTCCTCTCCAACATAATATGCTGATCATATTCTTTTGTCTGTTAAGTTTTCATTGAGCATCTGTAGACTTAAGCCGTATGGTGCAATAGGCATCATATACTAACACTATTTAAATCTCAGGTTTGTGAGAAATGCCCAAATGTCAAATATGAGCGGGACGGGTTTGAAATTAACATGGATAATCAGAAAGAAATGTGAGATAGGGAAATGAGTTTTTTTCCCTTCCTATGCCTAATTTTGTTTTAATTTTTTTAAAGTAATGTGTTGATTGTAGATTCCTTATGTTTGTGAAGTATTATGAGCTGAATAATGCTTTTTGCATTCAGGCTTTTATAGTTGATGTCTGTAAATAGGCCATCTCTTTGCATTTAAATTTTGTCTTCATTTTATATTCTTTGGAGGTTATTTAATGTTTAAAAGTAGTGGATAAGTTGAACCATGCAATTCTATCCTCCAGAGGAAACTTTACTCTTTGTACAATACTAAGCATTATTCTTGTTAATTAGACTACTATTATTCTTGTTGCTTATCTATCCCAGCATCAAGTGTCCTATATCAGCACTCAGCAGTGTGTTGTAGGCTGCTAAGCAGTGAACAAAGTCCTTTGATATTGTTTGTTGCAATTTTTACTCTAGTACTGCAATTATCCTGTATAATTAATTTTTTAGTTGCTTTGTCAATTTTAGAATAGTTGTATAGATCAGCGTCCAAATCTAAGCGAAACATCATTATAGTTGCTTTAGTATGGACAAAGATGTTATTTCTAACTTCTCATAACATTTATCCCATTCATAGGTAAAAATTGTGAAAAATTATATGTAATTTTTTTTGTCACTTGGAATATGGATGACAGACCGATAAATAGTAAAGGTTGGTCCATTGCTTTTCTCTTCTTTCTGGAAGCACTATAATGTCCTCATGCATTTGGTATATCGCAGCTTTTCTCAGTACTACAAAGAACTATTGGACCACTTCATATCAGGCATTCCGGTTGAACTGAAGTAATGGCCAGTAGCTTAACTTTTTAATGACCAAGTGTCTTACTGAGACATGTTTAATTGTAATTAGCATGTGATGTAGGGGGTTTGTTTTATTTTTAAGAAATTTTTGTAATTAATGATACATGCACTACGCCATAAACGGCCTTCTACCACATAATTACGTGATGTTGCCGTAGATAATGTTGCAGTAGTTATATGATAATGTACCATACTGTAACATGTTTTAATTATTTTAGCATAGGTCTCGTAAAGTATTGCCAATACATATATTAATAAAAATATTCATTTTTTTATTAATAAATAAATAAATGCTGATGTGGCAGAGATGGGTCCCCACACTGCTGACGTGGCAGGTGAGTCACCCCATGTGGGTCCCACCTTGCTGACGTGGCAGGTGGACCCCCTACTGAAGTGGCAGGTGCCCTGCTGACGTGGCCCAAGTCCAATGGGCCGAAGTCCAAATCAATATTTTTAGGCCCAAGTCCAATGGGCCGAAGCCCAAATTATTCTGTTGTCCTAAATTTTGCCGCCTTGTCCTAAATATTCAGCTCCAAGTTGACTAAGTAGTAAGTAGGGTTCCTTTTCTTAAAATAAGAGCGGGCTTTTCTGAAAACAAGAGCGGCACAAAGAGGGTTTGTGAGTGGGAGACGAAAGCTGAAAATTACAGTTTTGGTTCAAGAGATTCAGGTTCAATTAGGGTTCAAGACTCTGTGAAAAAGCTGAAAATTAAACGAGGAGCTCAATTAGGGTTCAAGAGATTCAATTAGGGTTCGGGCTGAATTAGATCTTCAATTAAGGTACTATTCTAACTTGCTTTAGTTTGATTTTGTTTATAGATTGTTGAATGTGGATGTGTTAAGTCCCCCCTCTCTGTATCTACATGTGTATGTTTATGTGTATGTGTATGTGTATCTCTCTGTATCTCTCTGCATCTCTCTCTCTCTCTCTCTCTCTCTCTCTCCTTGTCTCTACATCTCTCTCTCTCTATCTATCTCTTTCTCTTTAAGTCTCACTAACACAGTCTCACTGTATCTACATGTGTATGTTTATGTGTATGTGTATATGCATCTCTCTGCATCTCTCTCTCCCCCATGTCTCTACATCTCTCTCTCTCCTTGTCTCTCTCTCTCTATATGTTTCTCTTTAAGTCTCACTAACACAAAACTCGCTCACAAGCAAACGGTTTAACTGCAACCAACAAGGATGCACCTGACAAGGAAGCCAAAGAAGCAGTCCTTACGGAACCTGCACCACCATGTACCATTCAACTACCATCACTGAAAGGACCAGGAACGATGCTTGCTTATAATAGTATGAGGAAGCGCCAGAGAGAAGATAATGAAAATGGTGGTACAAGTGGAGGCGACACTGTAAATCAAAAAGAGGCTGGAAATGAAGACAAGTTTCCATTATTTGAAAATGAAGATGTTGAAGGTATGTAAATTCGTGTTGGATTTTTAAGTTTTATTCGATAATGTTGCGTAATGTTGATTGTGAATTAGGTTGACTGTGAAAATAATGAAAATTAACTTAACAATTTTATTCATTATTTTAAGTATGGTAAAATAATGAATTTAAGCGAGGGTAAAATAATGAATTAGGTTGACTGTGAATTTTAGTTGCATAAATTGCACTTTAATTTACGATATTATTTAACTATCATTGTCATTGGTTTTTTTGGTACATTATACTTGTAGATAAAGCTCCTATAAGACCCAGGGGAAAGACTAGAATGGATAAAGTCCATACTAGGTCAGTTGACAAACAAGTTGTCATAAGAATGAATCACAAGTTCCAACCTGTAGCAGATGATGATAGAATTAGAGCTGAGCTGGGAAGTTTTTTGTGAACGCTGAGGAGGTGTGTATCACTGACCTACAAAAATTGGGCTCATGTTCCTGCAACCTTGAAGAAGACTCTGTGGGATTATGTAAAGGTATTGTATTAATTATTCTGATGTTTAAATAAATAAATAATAATTCTGATACACCAACATTTCTTATTAATTCTTATGCTTTTTTCTTGAATTTTTTTTAAGCAACGTTACATTATTCTCGATCAATTGGAAAAGTATTGTATCCAGTCAATTCGTGATTCCTGGAGGGGGTGCAAGTGTCGCACTAAAAAGAATCATTATCTGGCTTATAAAACTGATCAAGAGAGGCTGGAACACAGACCGGATGATATTCCACTGGAGGAATTCAAAGTGCTGCTAATGTACTGGGCTGATGAAGAAGTTCAGGTAGAATTTGAAAATTGATGCCATTATGTTGTCCATCCTCTGGTATGATTTTTTATGCGGAATAATGAATTGATCTTTTTCTTGTTATTACAGAAAAAGGCTGAAAGTCGTAAATTATATACGGACACACACACTGCTGGTCCCGTATCTTTTGCCCAAATTCGGAACAAATTGGTGCATACTACCTCTGTTATGTTATTTATGTTATTAAATAGCCCCATTATATTATTTGACTTTGTTTTCATATATCAAGGCATATATCTGAAAGAAAGGTTTATCTATGTATGTATGCCCATAAATAAATTCAGATAAAGAGATGATATCAACGAAAGATAATCACCAGAGAAATGATGGGACTAATAGAAATAGCAGAATACTACTGTACTTTAATATGTAGGCTAAATTAATAAAAAAGATAATAAAAAAGGATGCTTATAGTTAACAATTCACAAATTGTTCGATCATCTGTACATTATTTAGATATGCTAAAATATATATCTAAAATAGTTGATGCATGTATCAGCCCATACCATCAGATGCAACAGTTTTTGTTGAAAGTCGCAAGCGAAAAGTCGGGTGCAAGTACAAGTCTGATACTGCGGTGATGAATTACAGACTTGTAAGCATCTAATTTCTAGTCAATCCAATAGAAACAAATTACTTAATGTAGTATCAAATGTCATAATTTGTTCTTGGTTTGTTTTTTAGGGAAAGATTGAAAAAGCACTGACTGGAGAGGACGGAAGTAGTAATGTCGAAGATCTTGTTACTGATGGTAAATCGTATGGCCCTTCTTGGCTTGTTGGGCGACATGTGAAGTCTGTCGATGTTTCAGCCCCTGCTCCCTCAGACACATACATCGAGGATTTGACAACTCAAATCAAACGAAATCTCCAAGTTAAATTTGAAGCCAAGGTAAATGAGGATGTCGCTGCAGAGGTCAAAAAGAATGTACAGGAAGAAGTAGATTCAAAGCTGGCCTGGGTTCTTAAAAAGTTGAGCGAGGCTAATCCAACTTTGCAAATTAATTTAGGAGATCTTTGTGCGACCATTTCTAGTGACAAAGACAATGGTACTCCGTTGACCAGGGATTCGAAGTTGGCTTAGGCAGATATTGGGTGGTCTTTTGGTACTTTATATCCCTTAGATATCTGCTTGCAAATTTGCTAGGACCCTTATTTACTTTTGTTCTGTAAGATGGTACTTATGTGTCTTTAGATGCTTTGGTATTGGTGTATGCACCTCCAGTAATATCACATTTGCAAATGTGACCTTTTGGTACTTATTGTCCAGGAATATGACATTTGCAAATGTGATCTTTTGGTACTTGGAAATTGTCTAAATGATATAGTTAATCAGTACTGGTGATATTGTATTGTGTTTCTGATGACTTTGATTGGGAAAAGAGTTCTATATGGAACTGGGCATTGATATATGCTGAAAGGATATTTCAAAATTAACCATTGTGTAAGTGTTGTAATAGGTATTAAAAATGTTGCAATTATCTTTAAAAAATGTTGTAAAAGAGCATGAGAACAGCGAGGGCCCTGTTAGTGGGACCCACTCACTGAGCCCCACATGTCAGTGGCCCCACCTGTCAGTGGGCCCCCCCCCACATGCCACGTGTCAAAATGCCACGTGGCAAAATGCCATGTGGCAAAATGCCACATGTCAAAATGCCACGTGTCACGCTTAGTGGCAGTCCACGTGACATTCCACCTGTCACGTAGGCCCTTTTTTTTGCAAATTCATGGTGTTTGGCAACATAATTCTTGGTGTTGCCCTAAATAAGAAAATGTTGCCTTTGAACCCTAAGGCAACATCAAAAATACTAACATCAGAAAAGTGTTGTCGTTGATTTTTTTTAAGCTTTTGCAACATTTATTGGGCCTCTGGAAACTTATTTACAATGTTGTAGAAAGCCATTTTTGGCGTAGTGATGTTTATTTATATTTTGTAAATTTAGTTTATATTTTATTGTTTGGAATTTATGAAATGAATATGTTTCTTATTAGCAGGAAATTTATATTAACTTTAGATTTTATTAAATTTTAATTGTGAAACTGTTATAGCATGTAAAATATTATAGTACAAGTCGCGGGCCTCACAAAATCTTTTTGATTGTCAAACTCCTACTGCAACACTGGTCAAGTCCTATTGCAACCCTTGTTGATGTTGTAGTAGAATATTTCTATAACAGATAAGTAGGGGTTGAAATAGGGTGTGTCGGGGTAGCAACAGTTTTTTGGCCTTTAGCAACGATTTCGTAGGGTTGCAGAATGCAATCTATGGCGTAGTGAGAAGGACATACAAAATGCGTAAAACATAAAAATAAATAAAATTTGATAATTACATACTTACTTCATGATTATTAATGATCACATAAATGCAAAATGGTGAAGGAAAAAAAAAGAAAAAATGGTAAAAAAGGGGGGTAGATGAGGAGAAGATGGTGGCTTGCAGGAACTGGAAACGAAGTTGCAGCATGGTTCACCAAATTGAGTCAGTTTATTCGAACTAATTTCAATCGAAATTATTAAAGTGGCTAAATTGAAGTATTGGTAGTCGCATTTGGTCAAATGAGTGTCCTTCTACTGCAGCAGCTTTGTCAATGTTTATGATTTTTGCTTAAACTCAACTTCTAAGAGATGGCGCTCCTAGCATATACATGTTAATCAATATTTATAATCAGTCACTAATTGTGGCCTAGGTAATATGTGCCACACAACTTAAATAAATTGTTAAAATAATCTTTGAGTGCGTACATAAGAAAAATCAGAATTTACTACAAAGATGTTGCTTTAACTGGATTTACAATCATATCAATATTTCTCTCTTATCATTATTTCTTGACATGAATATTATCATACATAGGCAGTATTAGCTTGTGGATTGACTTGAATTCGGAAGATGAATAACTGAGAAGAGACACGGAGATCTGCTTGAAGCAAGAAATAGCTTGGGCTTCTCATCATTCGTTACACGTGCATACAAATTTGATGATAGTTATGCACTTGATTTTTTAGGCATTAAAACCTTTCAGGTCATACAACGTGATAAGGTTATCTTAACCCTTTAATGGGTGTTTCAAAGGTGACTTACATTACATAATTGTTGTCTCTCTTTAGACACATTAACTAGTCAACTATATTTAGAATGTCGGATGTAATAACTAGTGAATTTGGGTTTTATTGTTTTTGGTTGGAATGTTTATTTTAGACTTGGAAATGTATGTTTGAATTGACCACTTATTGGAATATTGAATATTAAAAATTTTTGATATCAATGTAGCTTTATGTTTATGTTGCATTGTTTGGTTTTTTTTGTTGTAAATGCAATTGGTTCCTAGGGCTGCGAACAGTTTCACGATGGCATGCAATATACAGAATATTAACATCACAATGGTAAATATAAACTGATGTAAAAAATATAAAAAATACATCAGTTAAAATAATATTAACGAAGAAGAAATAAAAATACGATGTGTAATAGTCATTTGACATCAGTTCTGAAAAGAAACTCAATGTAAAGAAGGCAAATAACATCGAAAGTTTATTAAAGCTGATGTCTTAAATTTTAATATATTAGAAATTAGACATTTATTTAAAAAATAACTGATGTTGTTAGGAATATGTTCTAGGCTTGATGATAATTTACCAAAACACCTTAGTAGATTTAATTAAGTGTAATTATAGCTTTTAATGGATAATCTTACTTGTCATCCGTTAAAAGAGTAGCTTATGATTAAATAAGTTTTTGTAGCATATTTATGTGTACTATAATGTCTTGAAGAATTAGAAATTTTAGCATACTCTAAGTCATGTTGGCTTCTAGTATGAAATGCAGAATAGGTTGGCTAATTGTAAATATTAGATGCCTTGTAATTTTGCATAAGTGGAATATAGTTAACTGTTATGGAAATACTTTCAACGGATGTTTCTATAAGGCTTCGACGGATGACCCAAGTCTCATTCAACAGATGATCCAACAGAGTCTCGACGGATGATCCAACAGAGTCTTGACGGATAACAAATTCAAATAGGAGTTGATAGTAACCTGACAATCACATGGGTTGATTGTATACAAAAGGAATGTGGCAGCCTATTAGCAGGATTTTAAGAACAAAGAAGCATTTCCATTTCCATGCTAACTTGAAGAAATACAAAGATGCTAGATGGAGAAATGAAGAAACAGAAATATGTGATTAGACTTAGACAGTTTTGTTTTATTAGTTTATCTTTTTCACATGTAACTTGGTGATATATAAACCAAGAGTAGCAAATAGGAAAATATCGATCCAAAGAACTGTGAAATAGATAAGGCATAATCTGTTATAATCTGTTAATAATTTCTAAGTTCTCTCTTTGTAAATTTACTTGTAAGTAGCTGTGTGCATTCTTGCATCACAGAGTTCTCAATCAATTTATATCACTGGTGGAAAGTTCAATCCACTAGAACGTTTTAAATCTTTAAGTTTAGTAACTTTATATTTTGAATACACTCATATTTCATTCCGCACTCTTGCATATTTAAACACTAATATATTTTGATAAAGTAGTTTCTTAAATTTCGAAAAGAAACCTAGAATTACATTCAACCCCCCTTCTGTAATTCTATTGTTAGATTGTTTGGGAAAAACAATTGGTATCAGAGCAAACTCTTGACGCACTAAGAGTCTAAAGATCAAAATAACTAACAATATGAGAAAGAAAAATATTGGAGTGAATATCCCCTTTCTAGAAAAGACAACTATCACCATTGGAAGGTGAAAATGCACCTGCATTTTCTCTCTCAAGATGAAAGATATGTTGATTGTATTGAGAAAGTCCCTCATGTTCCTCAAATGGACATATATATAGACAATGAGCAAAGTATTCCAAAGCCACAATCAGAATGGACAAATGAAGACATTGAGCAAGTGCACAAATACAAAAAGGTTATGAACATTCTGTTCAATGGTCTTGATGGAGATATGTTTGACAATATCATCAACTTCAAAACTGATAAAGATATTTGGGATACAATTCAAATCATATGTGATGGAAAACAAGATGCAACTTCTAATCCAGCATTATGAGCACTTTTATTGTAAAGACAGTGAATCTTTGAGTGACATCTTTAGTAGATTTCAAAAACTACTGAATGCACTAAAGCTACATGGAAGAGTCTATTAGACAAAAGATTCAAACCTGAAATTCTTTAGTTCTCTACCAAAATAATGGAAGCATGTGACTGTTTCTCTCAGAAATTCTCAATATTACAAGGAATTTACTTAGGAGAAACTGTATGGCATTCTAAAAACTTATGAACTTGAGTTGGAACAAGATGAGAATATAGAGAAAGGAAAGAAGGGAGGATCTATAGCCTTGGTAGCTGAACAAGAGAGAGTGAAAGAGATGAAGGTTGAAGCTATGGAATCTGCACCAAACTCTAGGGTTTGTGAAGGCAAAGGAAAAGGGCTAGTGGCTGAGCATGAAGATCATCTGAGTCAGGATGAAATGGGGGACATAGATGAACATCTAGATTTTCTATCAAAAAGGTTTTCCAAGCTCAAATTTAAAAAGAATTTTGGAGCAGCCAAGCCAAATAGAAACATAATGGATAAATCCAAATTCAAATGTTTCAAATGTGGCTTAAGTGGTCATTTTGTAAGTGAATGCAGAAAGCCTGACTCTGAAAGAAAGAAGTTTGAGCATGTCGATTATAAAAAGAAGTACTTTGAATTGCTCAAACAAAAGGAAAGGGCTTTCTTGACTCAAGAAAATGACTGGGCAGCTGATGGGGTAGATGAAGATGAAGAAACAAGCTATGTCAATCTAGCTCTAATGGTCAAATTAGATAAAGTAGAGGTCAGTTCTTCAAGGAATCAGGTAATCACTATTAATCTAGCACAATTTTCTAAAGATGAGTGTAATGAGGCTATAAATGACATGTCAACAGAATTATATCACTTGCGTGTTACACTTAAATCTGTCACTAACGAAAACACAAAAATTAAGGAAAATAATTTATTTTTAAGTGAAAGAAATATTGTGTTAGAAACTCAATTTGTTGAGTTTGAGAAAATAAAAATAAAGTGTAGAATTGCTAAGGAGGAACTGACGGAATCTTCAAAGCAAGGGGAGATTTTAAGAAAGCAGTTTGAACGAGAGCAAGATGTAATCAAGGCCTGGAAGTCATCAAGAGATGTTCATACCCAAATTGCTAAAGTTCAAGGTATAGAATCATTCTATGAAGAAGCCTGGAAGAAGAGCAGGGAGAAACTGAATCCTAGTTTGATAGAGGGACTTTCAACGGATGTGGATTCAACGGATAATGAAGATTATCCATTGAAAGATAAAAGGAATTATCTGTCGAAAGACAAAGAACCACATCCGTCGAATGAAAAAAATCCAATTAGCAACGCTAAGCTATCCAAACTCAATGACAAATATGGATCAATTTCCAAGAACTATGTTACAGGTGAATCAAGTCAAGTCAAGAAAAACAAAAGAGTTAATGTGGTACATCTGTCAATGAAGCAACTGAGTGACACATTGGAGAAAATTGAGGTCAAAGCAGATTCCAAAAGGAAAAATAACAGGAATGGGAAAGTAGGAATTAACAAATATAACAACTACACAGCTGATAAATATGCACCTAGAAAAATCTATGTTAAATGTGGTAGTGTTAATCATTTGTCTGTTAACTGCGAATCTACTATGTCTGCACCTCCCTCATTTCCCAACATGCCCACAATGCCTATGAATGTTATGTCTGCACAAAATTTGAATGCACAATTCTCTAACATGCCATTTACACAAAATCCTTACTATGCTGCATTCAGTATGCCTCAAATATAATTTGGTATTTGATTTTGATTTGATTTTGATGTGTGCAGGGAAACAGAAAGAATCTTTGGTATTTGGATAGTGGTTGCTCAAGGCACATGACTGGAGATTCCACCATGCTCACAGAATTCAAGGAGAGAGTTGGTCCAAGTATCACTTTTGGAGATGACATCAAAGGGTATACTATGGGATATGGCTTTATTTCTAAAGATAATGTCATTATCAAAGAAGTTGCTATAGTGGATGGACTCAAACATGGAAAGTTGAATCTATAATTGATGAACCACTACAACTATTACACATGGAAAGTTTGATTCCAAAGCAGATGAAGGTATTTTTGTTGGGTATGCAGTTGGAAAAGTATACAGAGTCTCTGATCTAAGAACCAATATTATTATGGAATTTGTACATATTGTGTTTGATGATAAGAAGATTGAAGGACTGCAAGATGAAGGTTTCCATGAAACCCTCAAATTTGACAATGTTGAGACGAACTGTGATGATGGTGATGATGAAAGTGATCAAGAAATAATCTCTAAGGATAATGAAGAAAAGTTGGCAACGAATGAAGCACATAATTCTACATCCGTCGAAAGACAACGTGAATCATCCGTTGAGAGACAAATTACATCATCTGTCAAAAGGAAAAATTCAAAATCCGTTGAGCCATCAATAGGAGCTGAAAGTCAATATAGATCACAGATAGAAAGGACCCCAACTTCAAGTCAAAGATCCACAAATTCAGGGGGAGTTTCTTCTAATCAAAACTCAGTCACACATCAAGACAACTTTGAGGCCTCTTCATCTAGAGCTAACCTACCACAACAAAGCAAATGGACTAGAGATCACCCATTTGAATTAATTATTGGTGATGCATCTTCAAGAGTACAAACAAGAAAAGCAACTCAAGAAGAATGTCTATATAGCAGCTTTTTGTCACGGGAAGAGCCAAAGAAGGTAGACAAAGCTTTGTTGGATCTTGATTGGGTTTTAGCTATACAGGAAGAGCTAAACTAATTTGAAAGGAATAATGTATGGAAGCTGGTACGCAAACCTAAAAGCAAGAATCCTATTGACACCAAATGGGTATTCAGAAACAAGATGGATGAATATGGCTTAGTAGTCAGGAACAAAGCTAGATTGGTTGCTAAGGGCTATTGTCAAGAAGAAGGAATAGATTTTGATGAGACTTTGGCTCCTGTTGCAAGACTTGAAGCCATCCGAATCTTTCTAGCCTATGCAGCCCATGCCAATATCAAGGTCTATCAAATGGATGTTAAAAGTGCATTTCTGAATGGAGATTTAGAGGAGGACGTCTATGTCAGTCAGCCTCCCAGTTCTGAAGACCCCAACTTTCTTGATTATGTCTACTATCTTTTGATAGCACTTTATGGATTGAAGCCAACACCTATAGCCTGGTATGACACCTTGTTAAAGTTCCTTTTTTTAAATCACTTTCACAAGAGGTACTGCTGATAAAACTCTTTTCTTTAGAAATATTAATGGCTCTAGTATACTTGTTCAAATTTATGTAGATTATATTATATTTAGCTCTACAGATGAGAAACTTTGCAAAAAGTTTTCCAAATTAATACAAGGAAAGTATGAAATGAGCATGATGGGAGAACTAACTTACTTTCTTGGTTTACAAGTTAAGCAAGTTAGTGATGGAATATTCATTAGTCAAACCAAATATGTTTATGATCTTTTAAAGAAGTTTGACTTAATGGATTGCACATCTGCAAAAACTCCCAGAACCACTACCACTAAACTTGAATTGAACACTACTGAAAAGTCTGTGGATATTTCAGGTTATAGAGGCATGGTTGGCTCACTTTTATATTTAACAACTAGTAGGCCAGATATAATATGTGCTACTTGTCTTTGTGCTAGATTTTAAGCTGATCTTAGAGAATCTTATTAAGTAGCTATTGAAAGAATTTTCAGATATCTCAAAGGAACACCAAAACTTGGCATTTGGTATCCTAGAGATTTTGGTATTGATCTAACTGGTTATTCGGATGCAGATTATGTAGGTTATAAAATTGACAGAAAAAGTATAACAGGAACCTGTCAATTTCTAGAAAACAAGCTAGTTTCCTGGTTTAGTAAGAAACAAAACTCAGTCCCTACTTCTATAGCTGAGGCTGGATATATTTTTGTTGGTAGTTGTTGTGCACAGATTCTATGGATGAAAAATCAGTTACTAGATTATGGTCTACATGTGGACAAGATTCCAATTTTCTGTGACAACACAAGTGCCATTGCCATTACTGAAAATCCTGTGCAGCATTCAAGGACAAAGCACATTGACATCAAGTACCATTTCATTCGAGAACATGTCATGAATGGTACAGTGGAACTTCATTTTGTTCCAAGTGAGAAGCAACTTGAAGATATCTTCACCAAGCCACTTGATGAGTCCACCTTTTATATGTTGATAAGTGAGTTAGGTATGTTTATTTATTCCTAAATTGTTATGATGTCTAAGCAATTTGTAATGCAGCTAGAATCAAATTTAATTTTTCTTATAAAGATGAACTTTTGGCTAAGTCAAAATTAACATCGCGGCGGATGTTCATTATCCATTAAAAATGAATATCCGTTGAATTTCAGTATTTGTTGAAAATTAAATATTTTTCTGGGTACTTTTTATCTCAACGGATGTTTGCTTAATCTATATCCGTTGAATTGCTTTAATAATAGTCGTTATTTCTATTCCTTATCCGTCGAATTTACGTACAATATGTAAGTATATGTCGATGGATAATCTCTTGAATTTCTAAAGTTTATTTCATTTTTAAACGGCTATTTTGGGCAATTTTCATTGGGTACTTTATTGTAATTTTTGATTTTAGCTTGTTTATTTCTGAGAAAGTATAAAAGCCCCCTTTCATTCTTCATTTTATTTTTATCTTTCTCAAAGCAATTTTACTCTCTTCGTCTCCAAATTAAAAACCCTTTTCTCTATTACTACTACCAATCACAACAATGGCACCTGTAGTAAAAATCATGTCTTAATCTGGATTTTTGTATGAAAAGAACAACTTTATAGCACTGGTGAACAAAGATATTGCTGCTTCTGAGGACTATCACAAGATGATGGACTTCATTCGAAGTTGCAAACTGAGCTATGCAATGCTTGAATCTCCGGTTATCTACTGCGAAGTTATGGAGGAGATTTAGTCTAATGCAGTGTACAACTCTAAAGATAGGACCATTGCTTTCTCTCTCAAAGGTAATGGCTATTGCATTAACTGTGATGAAATTTAAGCATGCTTTAAATTTCCTGAAAATAACACACTTGTTCCACACATAGACACAGATGTTAGCACCATGCTTGTGTCTATGGGTTATTCTCTTAATCATGCTAAATTAGGCGAGGTTAGGAGAATGGGCCTTAGAAAAGGGTGGAGCTTTCTCTAAGTCTCTTTTATAAAAGTATTTTCAGGAAAGATTAGAAATTTTGATGTAATTACATATTCTATGGTTAATATGATTTACATGCTTTTAAATGACAAGTACCTCAATTTCAGTAGTTCTGTCATGTATGAACTTGGGTATAAGTTATGAGACATTAAAAAGAGGTCAAAGAACGTATATTATGCTAGGTTTATTATGATGCTAGCAAATCATGTGTCTAAAGACCTCTTGATTGAGAACCCAACAAATGAGCTTGATTGTTGGGTCCAAGAAAAGAGGGTTCTTGCTGATCTTAACAGGAACAATCTCCACAGTAAAGTGCCTCTCAACTACTTGTCAATCATGGAGGCACCTCAGGTAAGTGAGGTAACTGTTTCTATCTCTACTATCTCCCAACCTCAAGTTTCTTTGCAAACTACTGTGGCTATGGCATCTGTGACAGTGACCAAACAGATGCCTACCCAATCTACAAAATCCAAAATTTCAAAAACCAAGTCAAAAAAACCCCACTCTAGTTCCTCACAAAAGAAACTAGTTTTAAAAACTACCAAAACACCAGAGGGGAGTGTGAAAGGTGGTGAGACAGGTGAGAGATAGGGTGAACATCAAAGAAACCCTAAGGATAAGGAGAGTGAGGTAAGTGTGACCCAAACCAGCCACATTGCAGTCTCTCAATAGACTGTAGTGCTTAATAAGGAAACAAGCTCATTGTTAGGTGCATCCTCCCAAAAGACGTGACTATTGAAACAAACTCTCAACCAAGAGCACAGGCCAAAATGGGAAGGGACACTGACCAACCTCAAACTTATATCAGAAAGAACAAGTCTAAACCTTTGGGGGAGTCACAGGGTACACACACAATGCCAACTGCAGTCAAAGACTCAGTTACTGCACCATCACAAATTCAAGTTGACGTGGCTCCAATAAATGTGGAGTCTCGGCCAAAATCTCTAACAATTTAAACACCCCACACACACAATTCTCCCACAAACTCACTGGATATGGACATGATGCACACATCAATTCCTGATTCTCCATCTTGAAACTCGTGGAGGAGCCAAAATCCAAAGCAAGCGAGCATCATCTTATAGATGATTTATTGGCTCACTTGCTATTTCTTTCTGATACTACTGAGAAATCTATGCATAATCTCAAATCAATCACCATATATTCTACATTAGTTTAATCCTAACTCTATCATTTATATTCTCTCGACAGATTTTCCTCATTTGTCGACTAGTGATTGTCTCTCGACGGATAAGCTTCACAGCAATTATCCGTCGATATTCACAACTACTATTTTGACGGGTGTTTCTCATCCGTTGGAAGTCTCTACACAACTTGAAATTTCCACACATGTTACTAGTGTAGATGATTTAGTGGTTGTTCAATCACTCTTAGGATTGAGGGAAGAGGGTGAATTGAGTGAGAGGCTGAGTTGCTCTCAAGCAAAAGAAGAGGAATAGAGTGAACAAATGCATGATATTTCTTCCAGCATGGCAAAAGTGAGTGAGAGGAGTCCCACCTTAGATGGTGAAGGTGAGGGTGTGAGGGTGGGAAGCCAAGGGGAGCCCTTGATGCATGAAAAGAGAGATTATGAGAGAAAAGGAGGTACAGAAGAATGGGAAGATTCTATTGCTAGTGAGTTAAAGGATGTCAATAATGCAGAAAAAGGACAATTATTTCAGCAAGAATATCAAGTTGTTTTAGATTCTTTCTCTTTTGATGCTGAGGCATTTACTCATCATATTCCAGCATATCAAATTCTAGGTGAACAGGGCAATAAGGATGCTGAGAAAATATTAAACTTGGTGCACACTACAGCTTCTATACTAAGGGCAAAGGATAAATCAGTTCACTTCCCACTACAGCTGGTGATGACTTTGACTATCCTTCTGGTGCATGTGGTTATTCTTTTGGTGATGACTCTCTTAGAGAGGATGCTGAAGAGGTAGGCACGAACATAGGGGGAGAGACTGAAACTCCATCTTGGATGTTCTCAAAGGATTACAACTACCATCACCTTCAATCCACCTTGTTCACACTGATTCATCAAACTCAAGTTTCCATTCAAGCCACCAACAATCCCAACACCAAAATCTTCTACAGGCCCATCTACAGTCTCTACAGTTGCACAAAATTCAACCTCTCCAAAATAATCAAACTATAGATGAACTGAATCATGATATTAAGCAAGTCAAGGAGAATCTCTCTAAGAGATTGGATTCCAAACTTCCTGACTCTACAATGACAAGCTTAAACCAGAATCTCATGAATGAACATCACTTATGTTGAAAAGTTGAGGAATTGGGTTCAAGGCTGTCAAAAGTGGAGGACTCGGTTGCGCAAATTCTTTCTAAACAACAAACTCAAAAACTCAACTGCTACAACAATTGGTGGCTACTCCAACTTCCAACCTTGTCCTACTTGATGATAAAAAAAGGGGGGAATTATGCAATTGTTCAAGTTAGAAAGGGGGAGAAAGATGTGCACATTCAAGTTAGTAAAGTAATTTTTCAGCCATTACTTTCTCAAAGCCACCAGTGTTGGACAACATTGACTTGATCAACATTGTAGCAGCTGAACTCAAGTTGAAAGAACAAATGAAGAAAATTGATGAGAAATTTGAAAAGATATTTGGTCCAATTGAAAAACAAGACAAATATATGAAGCAATTCACACAATTGAGACAGATTCCAATAAGTGAAATGAGCTTGAGGAATATGGAATGAGGTCAAACCTTATCTAGAAAACATCAAAAGGCCACTGTGATTTTGAAGCCCAAGAATCATTCATCTAAACATGTAAGCAAGAATCCTTTGGACCTAGTCTATGAAACTCCTCAACCTAATGAAAAGAAGCTGCTTGGTCATTCCATTGTAAATCACAAAGATCCAAGAGACTCAGTCTTGGAGAAAAGAATAGCAAAGATCTACAAAAATGGAAAACTGATTTGTGTGATGGCTGGACATTCTCAATTTGCAGAAGCCAAGAGAGAAGAAAAGTTGAGGCTCAAATCTAACAAAAAGATAGGCTGCCTTAGAATCAAAAAAACAAGTTGGGAAGCCTATCACCAAGTCATAAAGTGAGAAGCCTGCTATCTTAACTGAAACTGAGAAGTTGGAGGAAGCAAAGCAGAAATCAGGAAAGGGGTATAGGAAGGAAAGAGCCAAAAGGAAGATGGTATTTGAAGAAGAAGAGGTAGAACCAAATCCAATCAGTCTACTACTACAGATCAACCAGCTATGCCCATATTGGAGCAAGTTGAAATCAAGGTCCATCCTGGTATGAATTTTCATGATGAGTCAATCATTCCTAAGGATGAACCAGTAGACTGGGAAAGCCTACCTTTTTCTGAGCTGAACATCCTAATACCAACCCCATATAAAAGGAGAAAGAACATACCAATCCAGTCAAGTTTATCCCATTTAAATCCAAAACCTTATCCAAACCCAAGCCAACAGTCAACAAAGGAGATCAACTCTTTATTTATGACATAAAGGAGTTTTTAGACATTAATATTTACATGGATGAGCTAGATGAAGTGAGAGCAATTGATGCCCATAAAAGAAACCAGAAAGATTAGTGTTCAAGTACAAGGGTGGAAAGAAATTTACTTGGCCTCTTCATAGGATTCTCAATGAAGGCTATTATATCCTAGTAAAAGTATTCTCTGCAATCAAGAAAGATTTTGGATTCACCAAGGTGTCCAAAACAGAGATACTTATCAAAATTCAAGAAATTCAAAGAAGCTAAAGAGAACCAGGTGCACTACCAAGAATCTTAACTATTCCTTACACTGGAAGTATAGTGCACTTGAAGCCTTGATGGTTGATGGAGTTCAAGGATGAGAGAAACAACAGAAGATTTTTCAGACTAAATGAAATGCAAGAGATGTTGGATCTATCTAATGAAGATGAAGCTGAGTTCTACAGACAACTCTAACTCCATATAGAAGAGAACAATGTGAAGCTTGGAAAGAAGACTATACATTCAAGGAAAAAGGATTAATCTGCTCAGGCTAGAGGAGCACCTTGAACAAGACTTATGAGAATCTTTGAACTTTCTTTTATCACTCTTAATAGAACTGCAACACATATCATTTTAATCTGCTATTGAATGATCTTTTGTAAAAGGTGTTTTGTTATCATTAAGTCCTCCTAAATTTATGTCTACAATTTTAGTAGACATAAATTGGAGAAGATTGTTAGGAATATGTTATAGGTTTGATGATATTTTACCAAAACACCTTAGTACATTTAATTAAGTGTAATTATAGCTTTCAACGGATAATCTTACTCTGATAAGGCATAATCTGTTAAGAATTTATAAGTTCTCTATTTGTAAAGTTACTTGTAAACAGTTGTGTGCATTCTTACATCACAGAGTTTTCAATCAATATATATCTCTGGTGGAAAGTTCAATCCACCAGAAAGTTTTATATCTTTGTGTTTAGTAATTTTGTGTTTTGAATACACTCATATTTGATTTCGTACCCTTATATATTCAAACACTAATATATATTTTGATAAAGTAGTTTCTTAAATTTCGGAAAGAAACCTAAAATTACATTCAACCCCCCTTCTGTAATTATATTGTTAGATTTTTTGGGAATAACAGATGTTAAATATAAAAATTTCACATCAGATACAGAAACAGAACAGATGCCTAATCCATCATTTAACATCAGGCATTTAAGTGAACCAATGTTGATTCTCTATTTTGACATCAGTTTGTTTGGATGAATTTTAATAAATGGCTTATAAAGCTTGTGAGTTCTCTGTTTTAATGGATAAATACCTCATGATATACTCATATTCAACTAGAAATACTGTAATCTAAGCTGAAATTTGTTGAAAAGACATCACATCTAATCTTAAAATTGTTGTATAGGAGTTTAATAGAAATCGGGTGTTAACCGATGTCAAAGGCTAACGACATTTAACATCACACGCAAAAATATCGGCAATTTAATTTGTATTTAGTTAAACATGTGTATACAACTACTATTATATGTGTTTAAACCCAACATAACCTTAAGGGATCAATGGAGGTATCTCAAAACTCAGTTTTCTGTCTTCTGTAACTAAATGATTATGGACACTCAGTTTTTCCATTTTTTTCATATAATCATTTCTATTGATTATTTCTTTCTTCCCAATTATTGAATCCGTATTTTAATCTAAATCTCACTAAAAAATACGCGACAATGCCATTTTAAAAAAAACTAATCCCAATCTAAAATCACATATTTTAATAAATCTGGGTAAAAGCCTAAATCAAAATCAAATTATGCAGTTGCATATGCAGACATAATCAAAATAGTTTTATTTCATTTATAAAAAGTCATGAATGTACCAAGTGATTTAGCTCAATATGTATTTAGACAGCTAGTATTTGTAATTCAAGGTGGCCTTACAACCTGCTTGTTTCCCATTTATCTTGTGCATGTATAACTTAAAATATTTATATTTTACTATATTTAGTTGTAATTATGCATCAAAAAAAAGATCTGAAAGGTATATTATCTTTTTTAATTTTAAAAATATTATTTCATAAAAACATCAATAAAAGTTGATTCGGCCAATAACAAGTAATATTTTGCAGAAAAAAATATCCTAATCCTATATATATATATATATATATATATATATTCCCATACATTTTAGGAAAATCGAACTTATCCTGAAAGGCTAGAAAGATCCAAAATTCTTCTGGACAATTCTAAAACGTTCATACAGGCTGTACTAAAGTAATCAAAAATTTGTTCACTTCAACATTAACGGGTTTTCTTGAATATTTGACTCAATAAAAAGAGGTCCTTTTCTGCTCTCAAGACACCGTTCCTCCCAAGACACCAAGCAGTCCCCCAGCTCATATTAGCATCACTGACATTCGAGATTTAAAGGTAACGTTTCGTTGTTTTAATTTAAAGTGGCTTTTAATTATCTGTGTTTTGCCATTTTAGAGATTTTATTTTTGATTCTCGATGTAATTTCTGCAAGTAACCAGACAAGTTGTTACAGAGATGTATGCACTTCTCTGTTAATTATATATACAAGAAATTAATAAAAATAAATTTATTTGCATATGTATAAAGTTCCTCTTGGTTGTGCCCCAATGATATGTATTTCATCCAATCGAATCTTTGATGATTTGAGTTTTAATTATTTATGGGAGAGGCTGTGCAATGTACAAAAACAATTAGTAATCTTTAACCGTAGATTGAAGAATTAAGAGAAAACTATTTTTTTTGTCTTAGTATCAATGTGAATGTTCCCCCTTACACCCCCTCTCCGTATTTGTAATAACCCCCAAAATTTTCAACTTTTTGTAACCCTTATGAATAGTGTTTTAGCTGAATGAGAAAACTTTTCATGCCACACTATGTAGGGGTTCTGTTATGGATATTCTGAGATTTTATTAGTACTCTATATGGTATATAAGTGTATGTAAAGATCGTCAGAATCCAATTCCAAACACTTTGACTTTTCCCGGAAATCCACTAGATACGGAAAGAATTGAGTATAAGGTAACAGGATAAAAAGAATTTAAATTAAAGGATTATAAGAGAGGATCATAAAAGGAATATAATATATTGAGAAAGGTTAAGGGAACCTAAGTAATAAGATCACGGGTATGATCCCTCAAACGATAAACGAAAACGAAAGTTAAGCGAACCGTATAACAGATCAGCGGTCATTAGGCAAACAATTAGGAAGTTAATCAAGGGGATTAGAGAGGATGATGTCACCCAACCAATGAGAAGAGGACAAAGAGGGAAAGATGACATCATAGCATGACATAAGCATGACATAAGAAGGAAGGAAATGTGGTGGACTGTTAACCACACAAAACCAAGGTTAAATTGGTAATTAACCTAAAATAAAACAAATCTATTTCAATCAACCAAGCCAAACAATTCATTTTTCATCAAAACAAGAACACAAGGCATTTTATTTTCTTCATGCTCTCGGCTTTTTACTATTTCAAAGAGAAAGAAATTTCAAAACTCAAGATCAAGACTTCCTAAATTGGTAAGATAATTCCCTAGTATTCCTTATGCATAGTTATGGCTATATTATGAGTTTAAGCCTTCAATTCTTTCTCAATCTTCTTCAAGAAATCAATGAGGAAGACAATGAATAGTGATTTCAAAGTTTTTAACTTGATTTTTTCTTGTTTTCCTTTAAGATCCAAGCATCCCTAAGACTTCTCAAGGCTTCTTAAGGCTTCCTAGCTACTCCCACCACTTCAAGGAAGGTATATCATCTCCAAACCCTAGATTCCTTTGTATAATAAGATGATTTTGATTGTTATGGTGATATAGTAGTTTAATGCTTGTGGTTTAGAGTTTGGGTTGGAGTGGTAGTGAAATGGAATGGTGAATCTTGTTGTTTTGGTTAAAAGAACTTAAGTATAGTTAAATTTAAGCTTAAGCATAAGTATAAATGTTAATATTGAACTTATTGGGGATGTTATGATGTAATAAGGATGGACTTTGGTTGTATGAATGGATTGGGGTTGAATTGTGATGGTTTTGGAATGGTTTAAATTTGGGAAATCGCGTAAACATAACCGTCGTAATATCCGATTTACTTTAGACTGCTTTTGTTCATAACATTTGGACCCGAGGAACTCCCTGCTAGAGTATGACCATTGCCATGTTTAGACAGTTCATGTTACGAGCTTCGTTTTGATATGTAGTTCGTTTGATTCCGATGCACGGTTTAGGAGAAACGACCGTTTTAAGTAACGGCGTTTCGCGAACAAAACATTTCCCCTCGCCTTACTTTGAAACATAGGTTAAAGACCAAAAAGGGTTAATTAGTGTAGGAAACAATTATGGTAAGTGTGTTAGGCAGTTGGTAAGACACTCGCGAAAGAATCGCCTTAAAACTCGTAATGGTTAATTTATTAAAAATGGTGGAGCCGAGGGTACTCGAGTGACTTAAGAGAATCAGTAAGCGCAAAACAAGCGTTAGAGTCTAAGTTAGTTAAAGTATAGATTTACAAGTGACTTTGGTTTAATTCCAACTTACTTGTTGTTTATAGGTTACCAAACTCGTCCCGAGCCTTTTATCACCCCCAGTCGCTCAGGCAAGTTTTCTACCTGTTATACTGTTGTTGTGATGTATATGTGTATATGCATGATCTTGCGATAAATGCATATTTGTTATTAGCAAGTTCTTGCGATATATTGTAGCATGTGATATGGTATATATGCATGCCTGTTTCATATTCTTGGATTATATATCTGTTGGTTAAAATGCTTACAGTTGCATAATACCTATGCTAGAGATAAGCGGTATTGAGTTTACCCTTAGTATAGGGGATCAAAAGGTGAACATATTTCTAAACCGAGAGTCGATGTTCCCGAGTATAATATATATATTTTTATATATATATATGGTTATAGTTTTCAAAACTATTAATCGAATAAGGTTTTTTCGATAACTTTAACTTTATTTTATTATTGAATATTATTTCGAATATTCATCCGAGAACTTATGACTCCTTTATTTTATTATTGAATATTATTTCGAATATTCATTCGAGGGCTTATGACTCAGTTATATTATTAATGATTATTAATTGAATATTCATTTGAGGATGTATGACTCCGTTATTTTATTTAATGAATATTATTTATAATATTCATTCGAGGTATTATGACTCCGCTTGTTATTTAATAATATTCTTTATTTTATTAAAGAATAATATTTCGATAATCAAACTTATTTTCGATTATTCAAATAAAGATAGTACTTTCGTATAAGTATATCTTTGGTTATTTAATACTCATTTCAAGTATAAGTCTTACAACTTCTACTTCAATTATTTGTATAAAGATTATTCTTTATGGGAATATTATTTAAATAATAATATTCAGACATTTTCTAAATATATTGGGACTGATTTACTTCATTAAATCAGCATTACTCCAAACACTCTTTAAAGTGTTTTCGAGTCTTCAAAATGATTTTTAAAAGTTAGAGCGGATCCCAAAACTCATTTTTATATTTAAGATCTTCCCTTTAAAAAGGGGATTTAAATACTCGCTCAAAACCTGAGGGATCCGGCTCTATGGTGTATTTTATATTCGCAACAAGGTTGCAGTTTTGGTAAATGAATTGATTACTTACCCAATGTTCGGGAAGTAAGTCCATCTATCGAGTCGGCATAAGCAACATGGGCTCAGTGGGCGTCCATGATAGTGTAAGTGGCTCAGTGGGAGTCCATCAAATGCATAAGTGGCTGAGTGGCAGTCCAGCATAAGGTCCTATTGCGACCAGGGTGATGACCAGTGGGGAATTCGTCCATCTACTAGTAGAAAAGGTTACTTATTGGTATCTTTGCCTGATCAGCAAGATATCGGGTTTATGCCACAATTCTTTTTCCCTTCCAAAAATTCATTGGATGTTACAAACTCTGTTCATACTTTACATGACAGAGGTTTTCAGGGACTGTATAAGGAAGATGTATATGTGGATATATATATCGAAACTTAATGAAGTATATCATAACTTCATTTCCTTCAATACTACTTCAAAGATTTAATCTATTCAAATCTGTCTTGTAGTGTCATCTTTGTGATGAACTGTTGAAAGCTCGTTATACTTTGAACAGTGGTAGTTCAAGTAACTTTATAATTGATATAAGTATAGTGAAGAATTTGGTAACTTCATCCCTTGTTTTTACTTATATCTAGTAAGTAATTATCTTACACATGATAAAAGATTCTAGTAAGTATCCATTTAGATACTTGTATTATTGTTGTCACTATATATTATCTTGCGAGCTGTAAGGCTCACTCTTGCTTTATTTCTTCATCACACAACAATAGTTAGGAAAGATGGCCAGACTCCAGCAGACCCAGCGCAAGCGTGTGGGAAGCGTCCCGCGTCTTCCCGTTGATGTTGTAGCTGCTATAGCTGCAGAGGTAGATCTATTGGTAGATCAGGCATTCTACTTTGGAGAATCGAATTATGTATAATTATAACTTGTGGCAGATAATGGCAATTAACTGTACATTTATCAAGTAATCATTTTGGGTTGTAATAACTTTTAATTGTGGATTCAAGGACTTGTACTTATTTCAATTTCATCTCTGAGACTATAACGGGTTGTGGTGTGTGTTAGTGGTGGGTCACAGCATAAGGTTATTTATTATTAATTAAGTGAAGTGATATTGTGGAAAGAAAGACCGTAACGACCCGGATCCCTGACCCCGGATCTGGGGGTGTTACAGAAATGGTATCAGAGCTAAGCGTTATAAACCTCAGAGATGATGCGACGATATAATAACAAACTCACAAATATAATAAGAACTCTTGCCAAGTTCATGGTCGGACTATTTAAAGTAGTGCTGACAGTCAAAACCCTTACGGGAACCCTTATAAGTATCATGATAGTAACTTAGCTCGTTTAATGTGTAGGCGCCTGAGATAGAGGACCCTGAGATGTTCGAGCGTGAGCATGATGAGGCACTGCTAGATGTTGAGGATCAGGAGGAGCCTGAGATGGAGGAGGATGAGGAGGACCCCTCAGAGGAGTCAGAGACAGAGGTCATTGCTATTCCAGATGAGGAGGACCCGGATGAGGTCCCAGTAGCTGAGGAGCGTGTCGGACTTATGGTAGTGTATGCTGGTACCCCTTTACCCACACTTCCGGTGGTTAGAGCTCCTACCCCTCCACCACTATCTTGGATCCCTTATGATGACAGCTCAGAGACCCATACTTCCCAGCCTAGGCAGACTGAGGAGGCACCCCCAGCGGCTCCGGATTCACCACCTCTTGACCCTGCCCACAGGCAGTCTTCGTTAGCCGAGTGGCTGTTGCCGAGGCCCGACTGGATGAGGCCAGGAGGGAGTTGGATGCGTAGAGGGCGGGCAGACGTACCCGAGCTTATGAGACTAGGGCTTCTATACCCCGATCCTTGAGGAGGGAGCTTACGGGGATAGAGCTCACGTCCTGAGCGAGGCTCAGATCGCTCCAGGGGGACAGGCATGGTAGGATCTTCAGGAGACAGGCCGACTATATCTTCCATCGTGCAATGGAAAGGTTATGGGAGCTGACCCGCTCCGGTGTGTGATTCAGGATTGACGATGGAATAGTCTAGTTGTCTAGTTAGCCGAGGCCTTAGTAAGAGCCAATTTTCCGGGATAGTTGATTTGTATATAGCATCCCTTTTTCTGACTAGACAGATAGACTCTTGTGTATCACTTTTGGGACAGATGGCTGTAGCACTGTTGTACTTTTGACCAGATCAAACTATGTATTTCTCGTATTATGTATATATTTGTTTCCTTTCGGTTCAGTTCCTTAGTGACGAGATCACTGTTTTTATCATTATTATTACTGCACTTCGTATTAGAACTGTCATAAAATAAAAAAATTGCGAGATACGTTCTCCCCATTATAGAATTGTGCAAGACACAATATTGTGTATGATTGTGACCTAACGTTGATTTTCCCAATAATTTTTTTATTATCAGTATCATGCCGCCAAGAAAGATTGGAACTAGGGCGAACCCTGGATCTGAGGACCAGTGAAGCCATAATCAGGACAATAGAAACCAGGAACACAGTGAAGAGGAAGATGAGGATTATGTGGAACAGGATGACTCCCTGTATGAAGAGGAAGAGGAAACCTATGATGTCGAGGGATTTGAGATAGAGGCTGAAGAAGGAGAAACTGAGGTTGAGCAACCAGTACCAAACCCAGGCATGGATCCCATGGGCCAGTTCATGCAACTCCTAAGGTAGAACTTGGAACGTCAACCCAACCCACCCCCTCAAGGAAATAACAATGTTGTGGCAAACTCTTTCAGGGCTTTTAAGTCCCTTAAGCCCCCTGAGTTCCACAGATCAGCCGACCCAGTTGAGGCAAGGGCATGGTTAAAGGAAATGGAGAAATCCTTTGAGATTCTGAGTATCGATGAGGCACAGAAGACTGTATTTGCTACCTACCTTCTGAAAGAAGAAGCCAACTACTGGTGGGAGGCCAAGAAAAACATGGAGACAGATGCTATTATAACCTGGGAGAGATTCAGTCAGTTGTTTCTGGGAAAGTATTTCCCGAGGTTTATGGAAAACCAGATGGAGCTCAAGTTCTTGGAGCTAAAGCAGAATAACTTGTCTATAGCAGAGTACGAAGCGAAATTTACTGAGTTATCAAGGTTTGTGCCGGAGTTTGTGAGCACCGAGGAAAAGAAAGCTAGGAGGTTTCAGCAGGGACTGAAACCGTGGATTCAGAATAGGGTGGCAATCCTTGAGCTTACGGATTATGCCACTCTGGTGCAAAAGGCAACGATTGTAGAAGCCGGAAGTGAACAGATACAGAAGGAAAGAGAGAAGAAGGGAATAAAAAGGAAAAGTATGAGCATGGGTGGAGGTTCCGCAGGAAGAAGCTTCCCAACTAGATTTAATCGAGGGGCAGTGTCCCTACCGGGAAAGAACACTGGGTTTAAGCGGCCAATGAGCGTGAGTGTGAGCCAGAGCGGCCAGAAGTCAAGAATGTCCTATTCCAACCAGTCTCGACCCCCATTGCCAGCCTGTAACACATGTGGAAGGATGCACACTGAGGAGTGTAAAGGAAAGCCAGTAACCTGCTTTAAGTGCGGTCGGGAAGGTCACTATTCAACTAAGTGCCCATCATCAACCCCTACCGTCATTCCAACCACCACTTGTCATCAGTGTGGACGCCCGGGTCATTGGAAGAGGGAATGCCCAATGAACAAACCAGCAGCTTCGGGAGCAAGCAGGGCTGCCTCCAATAAGCCACCTACTGCAAGGACTTTCAACATGACAGTCCAGGATGCTATGAAAGATTCAGATGTGATAGCAGGTACCCTTTCTCTAAATTCAGTCAGTGCAAACGTTTTATTTGATTCGGGAGCAACTAAATCTTTTATATCAAGGGACTTTGCGCGTAAATTAAGACTTAAAGCTGAACCCTTGATAGAACCCTTACAAGTAGAAATAGCCAATTATGAGATTATTCCTGTTAACAAGATTCACCCCACCTGTGAGATAGGCATAGGGGAGCAATCTTTTAGTGTTGATCTGATTCCTTTTAAATTAGGGGAGTTTGATGTAATTTTGGGAATGGACTGGCTATCTAGCAATGATGCTCAGATAGACTGTAAAGGGAAGAAAGTTAAGTTAAATATCCCAGGGAAGAAAGAAATTATATTTAGAGGAAAGAGGGAGACGCAGAAATTTTTGACTATGGCCCAGGCCAGAAGGATGCTATGAAAAGGAAATGAGGCCTACCTAGCCTATGTGGTGGACACGCAGAAGGAGGTGCCCAACTTACAATATATTCCAGTAGTCAACGAATTTGAAGATGTATTCCCACAAGACCTTCCGGGATTACCACCCGATAGAGTGATTGAATTTACTATTGAATTGGCCCCCGGGACGGCGCCAGTTTCAAAAGCACCTTACCGGTTAGCCCCGTTAGAAATGAAGGAATTAGCTATCCAATTGCAGGAACTCTTGAATAAGAGTATGATAAGACCCAGTGTGTCTCCGTGGGGACCACCAGCTTTATTTGTTAAGAAGAAAGATGGGAGCATGAGGCTGTGCATCGACTATCGAGAGTTGAACAAGCTAACCATAAAGAGCAGGTACCCATTACCTAGAATAGACGATCGGTTTGACCAGCTAAAGGATACTGTTTATTTTTCCAAGATCGACCTGAGAACTGGATATCACCAACTAAAGATTAAACCCGAAGATATTTCCAAGACAGCGTTCCGTACCAGGACTGAGGCAGAACATGCAGAGCATTTGAGGATAGCTCTAGGAATACTCAGAGAGGAACAGTTATATGCCAAATTCTCGAAGTGTGAATTCTGGCGGAATGAAGTACAGTTTTTAGGACATGTGATCAATAAAGAAGGAGTATTGGTCGACCCCTCCAAGATAGAGGCGGTCTCAAATTGGGAAAGGCCAACCACACCCACAGAGGTAAGGAGTTTCATAGGATTGGCCGGCTACTATCGTAGATTTGTACAGGACTTTGCGAAGATCGCAGCCCCTTTGACATGACTTACTCGTAAGACAGAGAAGTTTGAATGGACGGAGAAATGCGAGAACAGTTTTCAAGAATTAAAGAAAAGGTTGGTAACGGCCCCGGTGTTGGCATTGCCGGACGGAAAAGGAGATTTTGTGATATATAGTGACGCGTCGCACAAAGGATTAGGGTGTGTGCTTATGCAGCACGGTAAAGTGATTGCGTATGCGTCAAGACAACTGAAGGAATACGAGATTAGATATCCTACTCATGACCTTGAGCTCGCGGCAATAGTATTTGCCTTAAAAATTTGGAGGCACTACTTGTATGGAGAGAAGTGCGAGATTTTCACAGACCATAAGAGCCTCAAGTACATATTTACGCAGAAAGAGCTCAACATGCGCCAGAGGAGATGGTTAGAACTAATCAAGGACTATGATTGTGAGATTCTCTATCATCCGGGGAAAGCCAATGTGGTGGCTGGTGCCCTTAGTAGAAAGGAAAGACTCAGAATGATAACGACTTCGGAAGAATTGATAAGGGATTTTGAGAGAATGGAAATAGAAGTAAAGGGTAACCGGGACCGGAACTGAAAAGCTTTTTGAGATCTCAATGCAGCCAGAGTTATTGGAAAAGATCAGATTATGCCAAGAGAAAATAATGAATGAAGGCAGAGAGTCAATGACTGGAGAGGAGATCCATACTGAGAAAGATGATAAAGGGATAATGAGGTACTCCTACCGGATTTGGGTTCTGAATGTTCAAGAACTTAAAGATGAGATTTTGGATGAAAGCCATAGTTCAAGGTATTCCATTCACCCGGGAAGTACCAAGATGTATAGGGATTTGAAGGAATATTACTGGTGGCCCAACATGAAGAGGGATGTAGCAGAATGGGTAAACAAATGTTTGACTTGCCAAAGGGTAAAGGTAGAGCACCAGAGACCCAGTGGACTTTTACGACCCCTGGAGATTCCCGAATGGAAATGGGAACAGATAGCGATGGATTTTGTTGTAGGCTTGCCAAGGACGAAAGCCAATCATGACGCCATATGGGTAATTATAGACCGACTGACAAAGTCAGCTCATTTCATTCCTATCAATGAGAGATACACAGTCAATAGACTGGTGGACATTTACCTTAAGGAAATAGTGACGCGACATGGAGTCCCAGCGTCCATTGTCTCAGACCGAGACCCCAGGTTCAACTCCTGATTTTGGAGGAGCTTTCAAGAATGTGCGGGGACCAAGTTAAATATGAGTACCGCTACCATCCCCAGACGGATGGGCAGAGTGAAAGGATCATCCAGACACTAGAGGATATGTTGAGAGTCTGTGCAATAGACCTTAAAGGAAGTTGGGATGACCACTTGCCGTTGATCAAGTTTTCTTATAACAATAGCTTTCATGCTAGCATCGGAATGCCACCTTATGAGGCCCTGTACGGAAGAAGGTGTCGATCTCCCTTATACTGGGATGAAGTAGGAGAGCGGAAGATGCTCGGACCCGAAGTGGTCCAAAGGACCAAAGACATAGTGGATCTTATCAGAGGACGGCTTGTAGCAGCCCAAGACAGACAGAAGAAATATGCAGACCTAGCCCGAAAGGACAAGGAATATGAAGTCGGGGACTTAGTACTGCTAAAGGTATCCCCTTGGAAGGGATTAATGAGGTTCGGAAAAAAAGGAAAACTAAGCCCAAGATACATTGGACCTTTTGAGATATTAAGACAGATTGGAAAGTTAGCTTACGAGCTAGCCTTACCCCCTAACTTGCAACAAGTTCATAATGTGTTCCATGTGTCAATGCTAAGGAAGTATCATCGGGATGCCAGACACATAGTGGAGTACGAGCAGGTGGATATGCAACCAGATCTGACTTACGTGGAGAAGCCAGTAAGGATTATCGATAAGAAGGAGCAGGTGCTTCGGAACAAAGTAATCAAGCTAGTCAGAGTGCTATGGCAGAATCATAATGTGGAAGAATCAACTTGGGAACTAGAGAGTGCGATGCTAGAAAAGTACCCCCATTTGTTTTCTATTTGATTCCGGGACGGAATCCTTTTAAGGAGGGGAGACTGTAATAACCCCCAAAATTTTCAACTTTTTGTAACCCTTATGAATAGTGTTTTAGCTGAATGAGAAAACTTTTCATGCCACACTATGTAGGGGTTCTGTTATGGATATTCTGAGATTTTATTAGTACTCTATATGGTATATAAGTGTATGTAAAGATCGTCAGAATCCAATTCCAAACACTTTGACTTTTCCCGGAAATCCACTAGATACGGAAAGAATTGAGTATAAGGTAACAGGATAAAAAGGATTTAAATTAAAGGATTATAAGAGAGGATCATAAAAGGAATATAATATATTAAGAAAGGTTAAGGGAACCTAAGTAATAAGATCCCGGGTATGATCCCTCAAACGATAAACAAAAACGAAAGTTAAGCGAACCGTATAACAGATCAGCGGTCATTAGACAAACAATTAGGAAGTTAATCAAGGGGATTAGAGAGGATGATGTCACCCAACCAATGAGAAGAGGATAAAGAGGGAAAGATGACATCATAGCATGACATAAGCATGACATAAGAAGGAAGGAAATGTGGTGGATTGTTAACCACACAAAACCAAGGTTAAATTGGTAATTAACCTAAAATAAAACAAATCTAATTCAATCAACCAAGCCAAACAATTCATTTTTCATCAAAACAAGAACACAAGGCATTTTATTTTCTTCATGCTCTCGGCTTTTTACTATTTCAAAGAGAAAGAAATTTCAAAACTCAAGATCAAGACTTCCTAAATTGGTAAGATAATTCCCTAGTATTCCTTATGCATAGTTATGGCTATATTATGAGTTTAAGCCTTCAATTCTTTCTTAATCTTCTTCAAGAAATCAATGAGGAAGACAATGAATAGTGATTTCAAAGTTTTTAACTTGATTTTTTCTTGTTTTCCTTTAAGATCCAAGCATCCCTAAGACTTCTCAAGGCTTCTTAAGGCTTCCTAGCTACTCCCACCACTTCAAGGAAGATATATCATCTCCAAACCCTAGATTCCTTTGTATAATAAGATGATTTTGATTGTTATGGTGATATAGTAGCTTAATGCTTGTGGTTTAGAGTTTGGGTTGGAGTGGTAGTGAAATAGAATGGTGAATCTTGTTATTTTGGTTAAAAGAACTTAAGTATAGTTAAATTTAAGCTTAAGCATAAGTATAAATGTTAATATTGAACTTATTGGGGATTTTATGATGTAATAAGGATGGACTTTAGTTGTATGAATGGATAGGGGTTGAATTGTGATGGTTTTGGAATGGTTTAAATTTGGGAAACCGCGTAAACATAGTCGTCGTAATGTCCGATTTACTTTAGACTGCTTTTGTTCATAACATTTGGACCTGAGAACTCCCTGCTAGATTATGACCATTGCCATTTTTAGATAGTTCATGTTACGAGCTTCGTTTTGATATGTAGTTCGTTTGATTCCGATGCACGGTTTAGGAGAAACGGCCGTTTTAAGTAACGGCGTTTCGCGAACAAAACATTTCCCCTTGCCTTACTTTGAAACATAGGTTAAAGACCAAAAAGGGTTAATTAGTGTAGGAAACAATTATGGTAAGTGTGTTAGGCAGTTGGTAAGACACTCGCGAAAGAATCTCCTTAAAACTCGTAATGGTTAATTTATTAAAAATGGTGGAGCCGAGGGTACTCGAGTGACTTAAGAGAATCAGTAAGCACAAAACAAGCGTTAGAGTCTAAGTTAGTTAAAGTATAGATTTACAAGTGACTTTGGTTTAATTCCAACTTACTTGTTGTTTATAGGTTACCAAACTCGTCCCGAGCCTTTTATCACCCCCAGTCGCTCAGGCAAGTTTTCTACCCGTTATACTGTTGTTGTGATGTATATGTGTATATGCATGATCTTGCGATAAATGCATATTTGTTATTAGCAAGTTCTTGCGATATATTGTAGCATGTGATATGGTATATATGCATGCCTGTTTCATATTCTTGGATTATATATCTGTTGGTTAAAATGCTTACAGTTGCATAATACCTATGCTAGAGATAAGCGGTATTGAGTTTACCCTTAGTATAGGGGATCAAAAGGTGAACATATTTCTAAACCGGGAGTCGATGTTCCCGAGTATAATATATATATTTTTATATATATATGGTTATAGTTTTTAAAACTATTAATCGAATAAGGTTTATTCGATAACTTTAACTTTATTTTATTATTGAATATTATTTCGAATATTCATCCAAGAACTTATGACTCCTTTATTTTATTATTGAATATTATTTCGAATATTCATTCGAGGGCTTATGACTCAGTTATATTATTAATGATTATTAATTGAATATTCATTTGAGGATGTATGACTCCGTTATTTTATTTAATGAATATTATTTATAATATTCATTCGAGGTATTATGACTCCGCTTGTTATTTAATAATATTCTTTATTTTATTAAAGAATAATATTTCGATAATCAAACTTATTTTCGATTATTCAAATAAAGATAGTACTTTCGTATAAGTATATCTTTGGTTATTTAATACTCATTTCAAGTATAAGTCTTACAACTTCTACTTCAATTATTTGTATAAAGATTATTCTTTATGGGAATATTATTTAAATAATAATATTCAGACATTTTCTAAATATATTGGGACTGATTTACTTCATTAAATCAGCATTACTCCAAACACTCTTTAAAGTGTTTTCGAGTCTTCAAAATGATTTTTAAAAGTTAGAGCGGATCCCAAAACTCATTTTTATATTTAAGATCTTTCTTTTAAAAAGGGGATTTAAATACTCGCTCAAAACCTGAGGGATCCGGCTCTATGGTGTATTTTATATTCGCAACAAGGTTGCAGTTTTGGTAAATGAATTGATTACTTACCCAACATTCGGGAAGTAAGTCCATCTATCGAGTCGGCATAAGCAACATGGGCTCAGTGGGCGTCCATGATAGTGTAAGTGGCTCAGTGGGAGTCCATCAAATGCACAAGTGGCTGAGTGGCAGTCTAGCATAAGGTCCTATTGCGACCAGGGTGATGACCAGTGGGGAATTCGTCCATCTACTAGTAGAAAAGGTTACTTATTGGTATCTTTGCCTGATCAGCAAGATATCGGGTTTATGCCACAATTCTTTTTCCCTTCCAAAATTTCATTGGATGTTACAAACTCTGTTCATACTTTACATGACAGAGGTTTTCAGGGACTGTATAAGGAAGATGTATATGTGGATATATATCGGAACTTAATGAAGTATATCATAACTTCATTTTCTTCAATACTACTTCAAAGATTTAATCTATTCAAATCTGTCTTGTAGTCTCATCTATGTGATGAACTGTTGAAAGCTCGTTATACTTTGAACAGTGGTAGTTCAAGTAACTTTATAATTGATATAAGTATAGTGAAGTATTTGGTAACTTCATCCCTTGTTTTTACTTATATCTAGTAAGTAATTATCTTACACATGATAAAAGATTCTAGTCAGTATCCATTTAGATACTTGTATTATTGTTATCACTATATATTATCTTGCGAGCTGTAAGGCTCACTCTTGCTTTATTTCTTCATCACACAACAACAGTTAGGAAAGATGACCAGACTCCACTAGACCCAGCGCAAGCGTGTGGGAAGCGTCCCGCGTCTTCCCGTTGATGTTGTAGCTGCTATAGCTGCAGAGGTAGATCTATTGGTAGATCAGGCATTCTACTTTTGAGAATCAAATTATGTATAATTATAACTTGTGGCAGATAATGGCAATTAACTGTAAATTTATCAAGTAATCATTTTGGGTTGTAATAACTTTTAATTATGGATTCAAGGACTTGTACTTATTTCAATTTCATCTCTGAGACTATAACGGGTTGTGGTGTGTGTTAGTGGGGGGTCACAGCATAAGGTTATTTATTATTAATTAAGTGAAGTGATATTGTGGAAAGAATGACCGTGACGACCCGGTTCCCTGACCCCGGATCTGGGGGTGTTACAATATTCCTCATGGGTACATTTTTGAAGAATTTACATTTTTGTATATGCAAGATTTCATAAATTTAAGCAGTGTTATGGTCACTTCCTGGTAAATGTTGTGTAAATTGATTTTCTCATTGTAGTTAGTCCTGAATTTTGCTTTGTTTTGACAGGTACTAGTTTTCGTGAGCTTAAGAGTCTAGTATATTAATAGTGATACTTAAACGTAATGGCTTGCTCAAAGTATGTTTTTCCAGAAGAGATGACAGTCGAAATACTTAAAAGGGTTCCGGTGAAGTTATTGGTGCAGTGCAAGTCTGTTTGCAAGTCATGGAGATTTATTATCTCAGATCCTGAATTTATTAAAACTCACTCGTACTATCAACAGAGTTTGCCTGATAAGGAAATTTCAATATTGATGATTGCTAAATCAGGATTTGATGCCCACCCTCCACTAGTCTCTTCGGACTTTAAGTGTTACATATATGAGCCAGACCACTTCAAAGTTGTGTTGGAAAATATGGGTATAAGTCCCATATTGGTAAGTCATATTTTTGAGCATTATGACTAAAAGATGTGTGAGATATGATGATATTCTCTTAATAATGGAAATTATTATTTTCCATTAGAATTTGGCTCAAATATTATGGCATAAATTAATTTGATTTTGTTTCAGATTAATTGATATGGTGTATGTCTTGATATATTCAATCTGATTCTGTTTCAGATTATTTATGGAATAGAGTAGCTTGCAAGTATTACACCGATTCCATAATTAATGATATTTAATTATGGAAAAGAGTAGCGCACAAGTCTATCTACACCTATATAAACACCTCTAAGGCGTTAGGGTTAGACACACCAAAAACATATTCGTCTCTAAACACAAATCTCTCTCTCTCGGTGATAGTTTCGTGCCCGTTCAAGCTCGCTGAAGGTGCTCGTTATCCGTAACGCCGCCGCTACCTCGTTTTATCCTGGGAGGCTATCGACTCGCACATACGGTGAGAGGCGAAATAGCTTTAAGGAGACAGTTTCAACTGGACTCGAGGATCTCTCTTCTGTTTATATTTTTTCTTCCTCCGTTTGATTTCGTTTACTCACGCACACACTTGTTTGATTATTTGTATTAATCACAGATTGTTTTCACAATCTTAAAGCTATTTATTTTATATACATCTGTGACTGATACATCTGTATCTGCTTGTTTTGTTGAGTAACAGATCGATGGAGAACCAAACTGTGAACGATTCGATGAACATGACGGCTGATCCCAACGCACAGATCACTGGATCTGATGGGGTTCACCAGCAGCCGATTAACCCTAACGCACGGATCGTACGATCTGATGGGGGTCAAACGCCTGTTGGACATGTGCCTTCGGGACATGTGCCTTCGGGACATGTGCCTGTGGGACACACTGTCATTGGACAGTTTAGTGTTCCTCTTGGACAGATATCGGCAGGATTCACTCCTCCGATCATACCTGCGGTGCCTACTGGTGTGCATACACCTGTAGTACAGACGCACGTACCATCTGTTCCACCCGTGGTGCCTGCTGCACCTGTTATGCCAACTGTGCCTGCTGCACATGCTGAAAAACCTGAGAAGTTCAACGGAACGAACTTCAAACGTTGGCAACAAAAGATGCACTTTTATCTGACCACGTTGCATATGGATCGCTTCCTTAAGGAAGAACCACCGTTGCTCACTGCTGAGAGTAACATGCAGACTGTGTATGCTGCTGATGCTTGGAAGCACTCCGACTACATCTGTCGGAACTATGTGTTAAATTGTTTGTCTGACTCGTTGTATAACGTATACAGCGCAAAGCCAACAGCTAAGGTCTTATGGGAGTCACTTGACCATAAGTATAAAACCGAGGACGCTGGGGCAAAGAAGTGGATTGTTGGCCGCTTTCTTGATTATAAGATGGCAGACTCTAAGACTGTGGTCAGTCAGGTGCAGGAACTGCAGGTGATCATTCATGACATTCATGCTGAGGGAATGGTCATAAGTGAGTCTTTCCAAGTTGCTGCTGTTATTGAAAAGCTTCCACCTGGATGGAAAGATTTCAAGAACTACCTTAAGCACAAGCGAAAGGAGATGTCTATGGAGGATCTTATTGTTAGACTTCGTATTGAAGAAGACAACAGAGGGTCCGAGAAGAAAGTTAACGTTGCCACTGAGAAGGCAAACATGGTGGAGCATGCTCAAAGCTCCAAGCCCAAGAAGGCTAATTCTGGTAAAGGGGCAAAGCTGGCACCCAAGGGAGGGATTTCGAAGTCGAAATTTCAAGGGAAGTGCTACAACTGTGATAAAGTTGGTCATAGGTCTTCTGACTGCAAGAAGCCCAAGAAGCCCAACAAGAAGAAAGAAGCAAACATGGTAGAGAATATCTCCAAGGAGATGGGTGACATAGACCTCTGTGCTACGGTCTCTGAAGTGAACCTGGTCGGTTCTAATCCACGTGAATGGTGGATTGATACTGGTGCTACTAGGCATGTTTGCTCAGACAAGGCGGTTTTCTCTAGCCTCAAAGCTTCCGATGCTGGTGAGAAACTCTACATGGGGAATTCAGCAACTTCTACCATTGAGGGTGAAGGCACGGTGATCCTGAAGATGACCTCTGGGAAGAATCTGACTTTGAAGAATGTACTTTATGTGCCTGATATTCGCAAGAACCTTGTGTCTGGTTCTCTGTTGAATAAGCATGGCTTTCACATTGTAATAGAGTCAGATAAAGTTATTTTGTCTAAGAGTGGTATGTTTGTAGGCAAGGGTTATTTAACTGATGGGCTTTTTAAGCTCAATGTAATGTCCGTTAAGGACGATAATGAAATGAAGAATTCTTCTGCTTACTTGCTTGAGTCTCCTAATTTATGGCATGCTAGATTAGGACATGTAAATTATGACACTTTACGACGTTTAAGTGCAAAAGAATACATACCTAAACTTACTATCGATCCAAAACATAAGTGTGAGACTTGTGTTGAGGCAAAATTAACGAGATCATCATTTAAACGTGTGGAAAGGAACACCAAAGTGCTAGACCTAATACATAGCGACATATGTGATTTAAAATTCGCTCCAACAAGAGGAGGAAACAAGTATTTTATTACATTCATTGATGATTGTACAAAATACTGCTATGTATATTTGTTGAAAAGCAAAGACGAAGCTATAGATAAATTTAAAATCTATAAGGAAGAAGTTGAGACACAACAAACTGAGAAAATCAAAACGATACGAAGTGATCGTGGAGGTGAATATGTTGAACCGTTTGGGGAATTCTGTTCACAACATGGTATAATCCATGAGGTCACTGCACCATACTCCCCTCAGTCAAATGGTGTGGCTGAAAGGAAGAATCGCACTCTGAAAGAGATGATGAATGCGATGTTGTTAAGCTCTGGGCTCCCACAATCGATGTGGGGAGAAGCCATCTTAAGCGCAAATAATATTTTAAATATTACGATGCGCAAGAATAAGGATGTAAGTCCTTATGAAATGTGGAAGAAAAAGAAACCAAGTTACCAACACCTGAAAGTGTGGGGGTGCCTTGCAAAGGTACTAATCCCTACACCGAAGAAGGTGAAGATAGGTCCTAAGACTGTGAATTGTGTCTTCATCGGATATCCTCCACACAGCACTGCATATCGGTTTCTTGTTCATGAATCCAAGATTCCTGATATTCAAAAGAATACCATTATGGAATCAAGAAATGCCTCATTTTTTGAGACGATGTTTCCCTGTAATCAAGGAAACCAACAACCTACGACGTCTAAACGATCTCATGAGTCTGTAGATGACGATAATGAGAGTGACGAAAGTGAAGACGAAAATGTGGGGGTAGTGAGAAGGAACAAAAGACAACGAACGGAGAAATCCTATGGGTCTGATTTTATGACCTATTTGCTCGAAGAAGGTGACCCAAAAACTTATAAGGAGGCGGTTACCTCACCTGATGGACCTATGTGGAAAGAGGCCATCAAGAATGAAGTTGATTCAATTATGCAAAATCATACTTGGGAATTAGTGGACTTGCCAACTGGTTGCAAACCATTAGGTAGCAAGTGGGTTTTCAAGAAGAAGTTGAAAACTGATGGCACTATTGATAAGTATAAGGCCAGACTTGTAATTAAAGGATACAAGCAACAAAAAGGCCTTGATTACTTTGATACATATTCTCCTGTAACGAGAATAACGTCCATAAGGATGATGTTTGCTATTGCTGCAATGCGTAATCTAACTGTACATCAAATGGATGTGAAAACAGCTTTCCTAAATGGAGACATAGATGAAGAAATCTATATGGAACAACCTGAAGGGTTTGTTGTCCCAGGACAAGAAAGGAAAGTGTGTAGATTGGTGAAATCATTGTATGGTTTGAAACAAGCGCCTATGAAATGGCATGAAAAATTTGATGAGGTCGTGCTGGCCAATGGTTTCAAAATCAATGAATGTGATAGCTGTGCCTATTACAAGGATAACGAGAACAGCTATGTCAAGGAGAATGACAATGGCTATGTCATGATGACACTATATGTAGATGATCTACTTATTGCTGGAAGCAATGATAAAGTTATCAAATCTACAAAGGACATGTTGAAATCAAGGTTCGACATGAAAGATATGGGACTAGCAAATGTAATTCTGGGAATTCAAATTTCTAGAACATCAGAGGGTCTCGCATTAAGTCAACCACATTATGTTGACAAGATCCTTGAGAAGTTTCTTAAGGATGACTTTGAGAAAGCTAGGACACCTGTAGATATGACTTTGCACCTATCCAAGAACAAAGGTGTAGCTGTTTCCCAATTGGAATACTCGAGGATAATTGGTAGTCTGATGTACCTCATGAGTTGTACAAGACCAGACATTGCATACTCAATTAGCAAGTTGAGTAGGTTTACGAGTAATCCGGGAGCTGATCACTGGAAAGCGATTATAAGGGTACTAAGGTACTTGAGGGGAACTCGAGACTATGGACTGCACTATGGCAGATACCCAGCAGTATTAGAAGGATATACTGACGCAAACTGGATATCTAGCAAGAAAGCACTTAAGTCTACGAGTGGCTATGTGTTTACATTAGCTGGAGCAGCAATATCATGGAAATCCTCAAAACAAACGGTGATAACTCATTCCACGATGGAAGCTGAGTTTGTGGCACTAGATAAATGCGCCGAAGAGGCTGAATATCTACGTCAGTTTCTGGAGGATATTCCAAGATGGCCAAAGCCTGTAACTGCAATAGGGATTCACTGTGATAGTCAATCCGCTATTGGCAGAGCACAGAGCACGATGTATAATGGAAAGTCTCGTCATATACGACGACGACACAGTTCCATTAGACAATTGATCTCAACCGGAATTATCACTATTGACTATATACCGTCAAAGGATAATATCGCGGATCCACTAACCAAAGGGTTATCAAGAGAAGTGGTTGAGAAATCATCGAGAGGGATGGGCCTTAAGCCTATTGCTTAACGGCATCATGGTGGACACCCAACCATTGCTGACTGGAGATCCCAAGAACTTGGTTCAATGGGACAACTAAATCATGATGACCAAATCACTGTGGGGGTAACCCCTGGCCTGTTCCTATGATGAGGAAACAGTGAGACCCGTAAGGTACGAGGTTAAGCTTTGAGCCTTTAATGATCTTTGATGAATACGTGGAGCTCAGGAGTGAACGCATGGAATTCAGTTGAGTAAACGCGGGTTACTCTATAAGATAAAGATCACCTATGTGGGAGAGAAGTGGGGCCGCTTCAAAGGAGAATTGCGAGGCACAATTCTTTAGAAACTTCTGCAGAACCAGGACGATGTTCCATGGCCAAAATGGACATACTCATGAGAGCTGAACGAGTCAGAAACGATATAGTGATAAGTATATCATCGTTTACATAAACGGTCGAACAGTTCAAGGACAAGCACGTCTACTGTCTACCAGTAAAGTCGGTATGCTTACTCGAGCGAAGGTTCAAGGAGCATTCTCTACCTATCGTATGCTATATCTGATCGAAGAAACTATCACCAAGTCAAACTCCGTGTCTGTCTGTCTGTCTGTCTGGTGTGTGCTACTAAGATTACCAATCTCACCCATGTGGGGGATTGTTGGAAAATATGGGTATAAGTCCCATATTGGTAAGTCATATTTTTGAGCATTATGACTAAAAGATGTGTGAGATATGATGATATTCTCTTAATAATGGAAATTATTATTTTCCATTAGAATTTGGCTCAAATATTATGGCATAAATTAATTTGATTTTGTTTCAGATTAATTGATATGGTGTATGTCTTGATATATTCAATCTGATTCTGTTTCAGATTATTTATGGAATAGAGTAGCTTGCAAGTATTACACCGATTCCATAATTAATGATATTTAATTATGGAAAAGAGTAGCGCACAAGTCTATCTACACCTATATAAACACCTCTAAGGCGTTAGGGTTAGACACACCAAAAACATATTCGTCTCTAAACACAAATCTCTCTCTCTCGGTGATAGTTTCGTGCCCGTTCAAGCTCGCTGAAGGTGCTCGTTATCCGTAACGCCGCCGCTACCTCGTTTTATCCTGGGAGGCTATCGACTCGCACATACGGTGAGAGGCGAAATAGCTTTAAGGAGACAGTTTCAACTGGACTCGAGGATCTCTCTTCTGTTTATATTTTTTCTTCCTCCGTTTGATTTCGTTTACTCACGCACACACTTGTTTGATTATTTGTATTAATCGCAGATTGTTTTCACAAGTTGTTGGTTCCTGCAATGGTATTATTTGGTATTATTTGTCTGGTCTTCGAATTGCATTGTTATCTCTGGAACCCAGTAACTAAGAAGTGTAAGGAACTTCCTGAATTTCCTCCTAGTGATCAAATAAACCTTCCTCAATTTCCTCTTAGTCGAATGAACCTTCCTGAATTTCCTCCTAGTGGAATGAACCTTCCTGAATTTCCTCCTAGTCAAATCGTGCCTGATCAGCAAGTAGGTAATCTTGCCTTTTATTTTGATACTATCTCCAATGACTACAAGGTTCTTCGGCATCTTTGTGAACAAACTACCGGTGAGCCAACGGTCTTGCACCTATATTCAACAAATACTAATTCTTCGAGAGAGATTCATGTTCATGACACATCCCCCACAAAAGTTATGTCTTACCCATGTCTAAAACTTGGTCCTCTTATAAGTGGAGCGATTTATATGGGTCGTAAGGAATATGTAGTTTCTTTCAATTTGCACACTGAGGTGTTTACGGTGTTCCCAACCCCTAGTTATGTGGTAAGATACTCAGATATATTAGATTTTGAAGGTTCTGTTGCTGTCATCTTTGGATCCAAAGATAGAGGATCAGAAATTAGTCTTTGGACATTAGATAATAGTAACGGCAACGTCTCTTGGACTAAGAAGTTTAATATTGTTAAAGATACAATGGGTTGGATATATTCTTGTTTGGGTGGTGGAATGCTTTACGGAAGAAAAAGAGATTCTGCTGGGTTCTTCTTGTATGACTATAGAAAGAAAAACTTCAAATATAGGCCGCTTCCGGACTGGAGGCTGAAAACATTCCTTAAACACACAGAGACACTTGCCTCAGTCGAAGGGCTAAATGATGATGATTTATATGAGTTCAGAAAAAATGTGTCGTTGATTTGTTGTTGGCTGTGTTATGTTAGACCCATATATTAAAGTTCTGCTCTCTTGATTCGTGCTTCTGGAGTTTTAGTTGGGGTAATTTGCAAGTTGATTTATTTGCTTGTTTCAGTTCATATGTCCTTCATATTGTTGGATGTTTCGAAACTTGTTCTTGAAATGTATTAAACTTACGCTCTTGACTAGTTCAGGGGTTTCACTTTAAGGGTATTAATCTACCTGTATTCTCGTATGCAAGGTAATTTATTTGCTTGTTTAACTTAAACTAATTATCTGGGTTCTTCATACATCATTACTCAATTAACGTCTGTGAGATCCAAATATTATAAGTTGGAAATGTGCAATATGCTAAAAATCTACAAACATTTTAGTGCATATGTTAAATTATCAGATTAAAATCTGTAATCTTTGTTGTGAACATGCACACAGCCTATGAAGAAGTTTAATAACAAGGCTTCAATTTTATAGGAGTAATTTTTGTATTTGTAGATATGTTGGAATTACTTTAAATTTCAATTAGAAAATCAGAATATATAAATATGTATAGAAAGATTATCCGCGGCTTAGATACGTCCTCGTATCCTATTTCTTTTTCAAGAGGGATTTAGCCTACTTTCATTGTTCTACATCCCTGCAGACTAGAATTTTTCTTTTTTATTCTCGATTTGGTTTAGGCAAGTACTAACAGGACGAGTTGATACACATGTATATATGTATAATTCTCTGTTAAATTTAGAGATGTATATATGTACAATTCTCTGTTAAATTTATTTGTCCCATCTGTCTGTTTTGTCATTGAGTATGTATATTTTATCTAATTTGAGAGGGTTCCGGGACAAAAAGAGTTTAATAATTTTTATTTTTTAATTCACTAAATAAGAAAATGTACAAATTTTTTTTTTACAGATTTTGACCGAAAAGGAAACGTCATTGCACTAGTCTCTCCAGACTTCAAGTGTTACTTCTATGATAAGTCACCACTGCTGGTAAGTCACCTGTTTTTCAAATATATTCAATAAATACTAAATCTTGGAAAGAGATATATGTTCATGACAGCTCCAACAAAAATTTATGTCTTACTCATATTTTAAAATTTGGTCATGTGGTAAATGGAGCAATATATATGGATATGTAGCAAAACAGTACAATTTCCAAATGACAATTCAACAGTAATGAACACCAATCAAAAAAGTGAACTGAAATTGAATAAACTCACTGAATAATTGTTAATAAAGGTACATGAGGAGAAAGGTAAACAAAAAGGAAAATACAAAATAATCCTTGCAGACTAGCAATACCCTTATACATGGTGAAACAGTGAAGTCTCTACGTGCATATACATCCAATGTATTTTTTTAATATAAACTCCATTTTCAGTTTCGGGCCTTTGAAATAGAGAAATTCAAGAGTACTCATATAAATTTCCATTTTTTCCAATAAATGAGGAGTCATTTTTCGTATTGTTTGGTTAGTAGTAAATTTTAATAGATTCATGTTGTTTATTATTATAAATTTCACCAATACGTGTCATTTAAAAAGAATTTAAGGACTTCTATCATTAATTAATATCCTAGAATGATTATAGTTTTAGTGAAAATTCTACATAAAAATGTAAATCAAAATAAATTTTACCAAAAAGAATAATCCAAAAGATACATTATTTTTCGTAATTTTGAAACTAATAATCAAATTCCACCTGACTAAATATAAATGAGAGTACAAAATTTAAGAGAAATTTGTAAAGAAATCAACTTAATTAATCCTATATTCCTATCCATTTTTAAGAAAATCTAGTCCATTCTTTTTATTTTTTACAAAAAAATCATGTTAATCTAATAATAAATATAAAATAAACAATTCAAAATTAATGTGAATTAAATTTTATTGACTTTAGTGGGCTTGAATCCCGGTATGGATGAACATTTTTCATAATTAAAAAAGAGGGGGCCTTTGGATATTTCTCTCAAGACACTAGCCATAACTCATTAAAAAAGTGGGGGACCTTTGGGTATTTCTCTCAAGAAACTAGCCATAACTCCAGTTAGGGCAGTTAATGGATCTGATTTTGATCAGATCTCCCTTGATCCATATCCTGATCCATTTATTTTTACCGGATTCGGATCGGATCATAGCCGGATTTTTTAAAGCATGATCCATATCCTGATCCGTAGGATTTTCAGATTTTTGGATCGGAGCTCCTCTCCGTTATATTTAGAAAAAAGCTGAATTAGTAATATGTTGAAATCACTAATAATAACGATTCATAAAATGAAAATATAAAGTTTAATAAGAAAATACATCAGTTCACATATTACAAAATTGTAACCCATTCTGCAAACTTAGAAATATTGCAGTAGTATAAAAAATATTACTGACACTTCAATGAATTCAGGTAACTTAAAATATAAAGAATGACATCACTGGAATACGGGTCCGTCATTTCAATTGTTCAGGCTTAGGAGGAAACAAGAAAATTAGAGACTGACAAACAATTTCTGCAAAAATAGAAAATGATCAGAGTTGTTCATTTCATGATACAACAGAAGCAAGCCATTGAGAGACTTTTTGAATAATGTTAATAATGAAATGTACATAGAGGGGCTTTATTAAACTATTATCACCGTAAATAGAAAAGTAATCCTTGTCCAGAATGAGGAAGAACGAAATTGAATATAATATTAATAAATTTTTTTTTAAATTAGCTTAATTTAGCTGTAATTATGAAATAGTTTCAGAATAGCTTAATTTAACAATGTAATTATATATATATGTATATATATATTCGGATCGGATTATTTACATATCGGATCTAATTAAATCCATATCCTATATATTTCAGATCAGATTTTTTTCGGATCGGATTTTATTTTAAGTGATCCATATCCGCTCCATTAGTTCTCGAATCGGATCGGATCGGATATCCGATCCATTGACAGCCCTAACTCCAGTAACTCCAGTAACTCCAGTAAGTGGAAACAGGTACTCATAGCTCACTAACACACTAGGGAGTTTGAAGAGCATCTCTAACGGGTGTTAACTAAAATGATTGGTTAAAATAAATAAAATAATGATTATATAAAATTTGTTGAACCTATTCCTATGGAGTTGGTTATAAGGATTAGTTATTTTTTAAAAATTGTATGTTGCTATTCTTTCAAGTTATTATAAATAAAATATATTATTTTATTATGGTAATAAATAACGACAAATATAACCAACATAAATAGGTTGACTAAACTTTCAGCTAATAGAAAGCAATATTGGAGAGCACAATTTTTACACCTTTTTAGCTAACTGTGGAGATGCTCTAAAGATAACATTTCATTCTTTTGATTTTATTGAATGACTCAAATTACCTGTATTTATCATTTTAGAGATTTTATTTTTATTCTCGATTTGGTTTAGGCAAGTACTAACCGAACCAGTTGATACACAGATGTATATATGTACAATTCTCTGTTAAATTTATTTGTCCCCTCTGCTGTGCCACTGAGTATGTATACTTTATCTAATTTTTGGAAGGGTTCCGGGATAAAAAGAGTTTAATAATTTTTATTTTTTTATTCACTAAATAAGAGAAAAATGTACAAATTTTCTTTTGTACAGATTTTGACCGAAAAGGAAACTTCATTATTGATGATTGCTAATTCAGGATTTAATGCAGCCCTACCTCCACCAGTCTCTCCCAACTTCAAGTGTTACCTCTATGAACCACGCCACTACACAGTTATAGGTTTCTGTAATGGTATTATCTGTTTGGCTTTCAGAAAATATTGTTACCTCTGGAACCAGTTTGTGCAAGGAAGTTCATGAATTCCCTCGAAAGGCTAGAGTATCAGATCAGAGTGCACGTAATCTAGACTTTTAGTTTGATACTATTTCCAATGACTATAAGATTCTTCAATATCTTTGTGAATGATAATGAAGGACCTACTACATGCTGGTAAGTCACCAATGCTGGTAACTAACCTGTTTTTTAAATAAATTCAACAAATACTTAATCTTGGAAAAAGATATATGTTCATGACACATCCCCAACAAAAATTATGTCTTACCCATATCCTAAAATTGGTCATGTGGTAAATGAAGCAATATATATGGGTCTATCGCCAAACAGTATAATTTACAAATGATAATTTAACAGTTTTGAACACAAATTAAAAAACTGAACTGAAATTAAATAAACTCACTGGATAATTGTAAATAAAGGTACATGATGAGAAAGTTAAGCAAAAAGGAAAATACAAAATAAATACATGCTCAAGCCTATCTCTCCCCGTACCTTCCTTGTGCTTATATTCCCCATTTTTCCTGTCACGTGCCATCTCAGTACTGCCTAATAATTTCAGATGGCTATGATTATGGGTTTTGGGTTTGTTCCATAAGGATTGTGTTCTTCTTTTTTAGTTGTCTTGTTGTCTCTATCTCTCTCTCTCTTCCCTTTATTTTTCCCTTTTATCCTCCCCACTAGCCAGCTGTTATTGCTAATGAATTTACCAGATTTACCTGGGTATATTTCTTGTAGAGGAAAGATGCAGCTTCAAATATTCTTCCGGATCATATAAGACTGATTGAAAATGGATCAAAGAATAAAGTGCAAATACTCAGGAATGACAATGGCACATAATTCAGGGAAATCTAAGATGGATGAATTATGAAAGTACAAGGGAACTTCTAAACAATTTTTAGCTCCAGGCACTCCTCAACAAAACAGTGTTGTGGAAAGAAAGAATAGAACTTTAATTGAGGCTGGAAGGAAGATGATGGTTGAAGCAAATTTATCAACATACTTTTGAGCTGAAGCTGCCAATATTGCATGTTATACTCAAAATTTGTCTCACATAAACAGGCACGGGTTAACTCCTTATCAGATGATCAAGGGAAAGAAACCAGTCTTGAAACATCTTCACATTTTTTGATGTAAATTCTTTGTACTGAGACACATCCTGGAATGCTTAGAAAAATTGACAAAAAGCAGATGAAGGTATTTTTGTTGGATGTCCATCCTCTAAAGCTTACAAAGTCTTCAATCTGAGAACGAGACAAATTATTGAATCAATTCTTGTGTCATTTGATGACAAAAAAATTCCTGGTTTTGAAGAAGACTCACATGAAGAACTGAGTTTTGCAAATAAAAAATCGAAATCAGGAATTGACTCAGAATTTGATGATCAAGAAAATACTGATACAAAGTCAAATCCTGATAGTGATCCCGACATGACATTTGTTGTTAAAAATGTAACTATTGAGAGGAGCAACATCAACACTCAACTAGTCACACTTCTGGTGAATTAGATCATGATGATAATTAAGGACATCATGATGGATCAGGAAATACTGAGTTAAATGGGAATACATCCAGCTTGTCTGGTTAATGGGGCAAGTCACGGAAATTCAACAAATGATAGCTCATCAAGAGAAGATCATTTAACTGAACAACATGATTTATTTGGTGAACAATCCACAAATGGAAGCTCCACATAGTCAGGAACCAAGAGTAATGACTCAGGGGGAGCTTCACATGACAATAACTTTCATGATTCATCAAGTTCAGGAGGAATATCAAGTAACTGAACTCAACTTCCAAGAGCGGTAAAATGGACAAAAGACCACACTCCTGATCTTATAATTGAAAATCCTGATGATGGTGTTCAAACTAGAAGTGCAATTGAACATGAATGTTTATATCACAATTCTCTTTCTAAGGAGGAGCCTAATAAAATTGAAGATGCACTCAAAGATGTTGACTGGATTGCTGCTATGCAAGAGGAATTAATGAGTTCAAAAGAAATGAAATTTGGAAGTTGGTACCTAGACCAAAGTTCATTGTACGTGATGACATATATACTTTGGACGCATTCTTATTTGAGTAATGGACTTTTCTATATATGGAAAAAATATATCTCTGGGAAGTTGAACTAAAATCTTGTATGATTATAGAAAGAAAGAGTTTAAGACTTTTCCACGCCTACCTAAGAAACTGAAAGAAATCATTAAAAATACAGATACATTCGCTTCTTTTAAATGGTTTAAACCTACCAATAATTCAATGATATCTACATTTTATCCTGAAAGGTAGAATTCATGCTCTTAATGGATATTTGAAATGTTCAATAGTTTGATCGCTTTATTACATACTGGGTGAAGATTTTTGTAATTAGTGCAAAAAGTTTTGACTTTGGTGTTTTGTACCTATATTCTCATATATATAAGGTGCTTTATTTATTTGTGGTTATGTTTAGTTCTGACTGTAGTCGAATTGCCAAATTATTAATTCAATCACCATTTTTGGTTATGAAATCTTAGACTCCATATAAGTAATGCTGTAACGGCTCAATACAAGAAAAATGATTAAAATTTAAACTAAATTTGGTCATTTTAAAATAAATATAAACGGTTAGTTCGACCAAAGTCGGTCAAATTTGAATTTGATTGATTTTTGGCTTATAATTTCAAATTTTCGTTAAAATTTGAAAACCCTACCTAAAATTTTAAATTTTTCATAAAAAAAATTCAAGTACTGCCCAAAATTAATAAATTTAAAATTACATGCTCGTTTCTCAAATCCGACCACTTTTCGTAAAAAACTAAATTTAGACCGATTTCGGCAGAAAATTAATTTCAACTATTTTTGGTCTATTATTAAATCCGACTGCTCTAAGTAAATTCCACCGCTTTTATCTAGGAATTTTTTCTTATATTCAACTGGTTTTGGTCAAATTATCATTAACAAAAACCTTAAAAAAGTTCCTCTTCTAAACCACATTTTAATAAACTCTAATTAAAAGCCAAATTCTTTTTTCATTCGCTAGGCTACTTAGTTCATCTTTAGTTGTGCTACAATTCTCTCGTGGTGCCATCTCATATATTTTGCAGTCTTCTCGGGCACAAAATGGATGATGCAGTCTCATGGTATTAGAAAATTAATGCGGTATTTTTCGTGAGATATTCTGCTTTTAAGTTTCTCTTTGCTTCTGGTATTGGTCTCCATTTCATATATTACATATTATATTGTCAATATGTTCCTTGTAAATTAACATGCAATTATTCTCGCTATCATCAATTTTTAATATACTATGTATGCAATCTTTTAATCATCTTTTGTACAGTGTAGTACTTCTCATAAAATTATACTTATATTTTCACTCAAGCAACTTCATTGAGAACTTTATATTGTAAAATTTGAATTTTTTGGATTAATTATTTCAGAAGCAGTATTCACCATCTTGTAAAATAATATGTTTCGTTGGGTTCTTCCTCAAAATCCTCGCAATCCTCAAAATCATCATGTGCATCAAACATAAAATCGTCAGTGTAGTCAGAGAACTCGTTCCAAACTCTACTTTCTCCCCGTGACTATCTCATATAGCATACCATTGTATGATACTATATCGATATTATTCAAATTTTATGGTTCATCCACACCAACTTTAAATTTCTTCTGATAAGTATTTTTCCTCATTATATTGTCTAGGACCAATATGTCTATGATCAGATGTCATCTATAAAGTGCACATATATAGATAAATTAATAATATAAAAATAAATTTGTGATATAGTTATTAACTACTAACAATATCAACATATTACAATATTTATCATTCTATTAGTAGAACTAACTTTGTAAATTAACTTCTATTAATAATTTTTTCAGGGCATATATCCCATTGTAAAAGTTTTGATTTATTAAATACGTCAATCTAATTTAATAATATTTTTGTAAATTATAATAATTTTTAAAAGAAATATAAGTTATTTACAAATTTTAAATGTTAAATGTCATATTTGTGATGAACAAATAATATTAACTTCCTTTAACAATATGAGTTAATATTTGTAATCGTGAGAAATCGAATATGAGCCTATTAATCACTTACTACTAATGTTGGTATGTTAGTAAAATTACTGTTATAAACCAAACAACCAACCCATGATCATATTAATTCCCTTATGCCAATTATATATTGGATATAATTAGTAAAATAATAATTATTTAATTTTCTCAAAAAATTCAATTTAAAATTTATTTCTACATATATAAAGTTATACAATCTTACAAATAAAAATATAAAGACACTACGACACAGATTGCATGTTGCAACTGTAATACCGAGACTTTTCAGATAATAAATTATACTTAAATATTAAACTAAAACTACAAATTTTATTCATACTTAAAATATGTCTCAAATAAGTTTACATGATTTTTAATCACAAACATAAATAGCATTATATAGATGAAAATAAAGAAAATCCTGGGAGATGCAGCTCCAAAACAAACATAATCACTAAAACGTTATTCCAAAACAAGATCAAATCAAACATAATCACTAAAATATTATTCCAAAACAAGATCAAATCAAGTCCACTTTTAAGACGTCCCAAAAGCTAAGCACCTGAAAATTTGTAAGTAATGAGCCAAGAGCCCAACAAGAAAACAATTCTACACTAGTGGATCAAGTATTTAATTTTATAAAACCAAAAACATTGTCCAAAAATCCATATGACATAAAACATAATTTAATTGCAGAGCTCGCTAAGACCATAAATACCTAGTGACACAGTATCAAAAGTTCATAATTTCTATCAATAATGCGCCCCTTACTAAGGTATCATAGAGTGTGCGAGGCATCATAAGTAGCACTCCCTAGTAAGGTATCAAAGACTAGTTCTGGAACTATACGCAATTACTAACTGGTTTATAAGTCAGAGCTCACTGGGAATTCTTATTTTTAAAACAGGGTACTTGATCCATAAATTTTAAAATAAAAGCAATGCAAAAATATTTAAAAGATTTCAAAATATAAAATAAAGTGTGAAGAGTTAACTTACCTTATTTGCAAAAATGGTGATCCAAAATATTGCCAAACAAATCCTAAGTTTCAACTAATCAAACCAATTAAAATTAATAAATAATCCAAAGGAAAAGGGCTAGTGGCTGAACATGAAGATCATCTGAGTCAAGAAAAGGGCTAGTGGCTGAGCATGAAGATCATCCGAGTCAGGATGAAATGGAGGACATAGATGAACATTTAGCTTTTCAATCAAGAAGGTTTTCCAAGCTCAATTTCAAAAGGAATTTTGGAGCAGCCAAGCCAAATAGAAACATGGTGGATAAATCCAAATTCAAATGTTTTAAATGTGGCTTGAGTGATCATTTTGCAAGTGAATACATAAAGCCTGACTCTGAAAGAAAGAATTTTGAGCCCGTGAATTATAAAAAGAAGTACTTTGAATTGCTCAAATAAAAGGAAAGGGCTTTCTTGACTCAAGAAAATGACTGGGAAGCTGATGGGGTAGATGAAGATGAAGAAACAAGCTATGTCAATCTGGCTCTAATGGTCAAATTAGATGAAGTAGAGGTCAGTTCTTCAAGCAATCAGGTAATCACTACTAATCTAGCACACTTTTCTAAATATGAGTATAATGATGTTATAAATGATATGTCAACAGAATTATATCACTTGCGTATTATACTTAAATCTCTCATTAAAGAAAACTTAAAAATTAAGGAAAATAACTTGTTTTTAAGTAAAAGAAATGTTGTGTTAGAAACTCAATTCGTTAAGTTTGAGAAACTGAAAATAAAGTGTAGAATTTCTAAGGAGGAACTGGTTAAATCTTTAAAGAAAGAGGAGATTTTAAGAAAGCAACTTAACGAGAGCAAGATGTAATCAAGGCCTGGAAGTCATCAAGAGATGTTCATACCCAAATTGCTAAAGTTCAAGGTATAGAATCATTCTGTGAAGAAGCCTGGAAAATGAGCAAAGAGAAACTGGATTCTGGTTTGATAGAGGGACTTTCAACGGATGTGGATTCAACGGATAATGAAGATTATCTGTCGAAAGATAAAAGGAATTATCTGTCACAAGACAAAGAACCACATCCGTCGAATGAAAGAAAACCAATTAGCAAAGCTAAGCTATCCAAACTCAATGAGAAATATGAATCAGTTTCCAAAAACTTTGGTATAGGTGATTCAAGTCAAGTCAAGGAAAACAAAAGAGTTAATGTGGGACATCTGTCAATAAAGCAACTGAGTGACAGATTGGAGAAAATTGAGGTCAAGGAAGATTCGAAAAGGAAAAATAACAGGAATGGGAAAGTAGGAATTAACAAATATAACAACTATACACCTGATAAATATGCACCTAGAAAAATCCGTGTTAAGTGTGATAGTGTTAATCATTTGTCTGTTAACTGCAAATCTGCTATGCCTGCACCCTTGTCTACACCTCCCTCATTTCTCAACATGCCCACAATGCCTATGAATGTTATGCATGCACAAAATTTGAATGCACAATTCTCTAACATGTTATTTGCATAAAATCCTTACTATGCTGCATTCAGTATGTCTCAAATATCATTTAGCATGCCATACTGGAATAACATATTTGCAAATAATATGCCATTTCATGTTAACCAACATGTGCATGAAAATTCTGCAATTATGAATGGTTTTGAAAGCCCTACTCTAATGACCAAGGTTGAATCTCAATCACCTAAGTCAAATGAGGACAAACCTAAGAAACCTAAAAGGAAGGCTAACAAGGCAGGACCCAAGGAAACTTGGGTACAAAAGGGTATAGTGTGGGATATGACTTGATTTCTAAAAATAATGTCATCATTGATAAAGTTGCTCCAGTGGATGGACTCAAACATAATCTTTTCAGTGTTAGCCAGCTTTGTGATAAGGGCAACTCAGTAACATTCAATTCAGAATATTATTTCATAAAAATATCAATAAAAGTTGATTGGGCCGATAACAGGTAATATTTTGCAGAAGAAAATTATCATAATCTTATATATATGTATAACTCTCTTTTTTAGAGTAACTAAGTAACTAGTATGCAAGCCGTTAGATTAGATCTTATTATTGATCAGGGTGTACTATATTTAACATGTCTTGTCAAGTATTTAATCAAAATAACTGTCATTATTTTTGTTTTCTCTTTGTCCAAACTCTTTTATTTTAAACTAGTTTGTTCTGTTATGTAAAGTTTTGATATTCCTAGTATTATGTGTTTAATATGTTTTTCTTGTTCTTTATCTTTATTGGATACTTTTTATTAACCTTTTTAAGTTATTAGTATTACATATCTACACTTAAACTTTAAATTTTAAAATATGACCTTAACTTAGATTTTACAAAACTTATATTTACATATGTATGAAATATTTTTTATTATTGCAAATTTAAAAATTAAAACAATAAAAGGTAAGCTTTTTAAATCTGTTTCATTTTTATTAGTTTTATGTATTTTCACACTTATAAGTTTTTTGTATTATGTAATAATTTTGTTATATATTTTTTCTTATTTTTAATAATTTTATATGTGTACAATAATTTTTTGGCACCCGTTTTTTTTCTAGTTTCATTTTTGCTTTTCAGAACTTTTGTTTATTTTATTATTGTGTGCTCAATATTTTTTTTATTTTCTTAATCTCTTTTGTGTTAAATTTTAATTTTATAATTTAATTATTTTTTTGTGTACTATACTTTTTTTGAGTTTAGTAAAATTGCATCTTCACACATTTCTTTGTGTTTTTTTGTATTCTGTAACTATAATTTTTGTGTAATGTAATTTACTATTTTGTTGTGTTCTGTAACTATAAGTGTTGTATACTGTATATTTTGTGTTCTGTAATTTTTTTTCCAAAATTTTATTAGTGTTTTGTATTTCTTATTTTTTTACCTCAATATTTGTGTTTACCGTAATCTTTATTTCTCACACTTATTTTTGCATCCTATAAATTTTTAGGAATATATACTTTTAGATACTTAGTAAAGAAAATCAAAAGTACATAAAAAATATTACACAAAATTGTAAGACAAAAAAAAAGAACTATACAACAAAAATTTGAGAAGGCAAAAATATGAAACTTATATTTCACACAAAAAATTGGTGTGGTTGCCATAATACTTCGCCAAATATAACTAGAATTGTGACCAATCTCAGCAGTTAGAAAGGTCCCTTCGGAGTAATATCTTGCCTTGAAAACTTTACTAACTAGCTTGTCTATAAACTTTAGCAATCTCCAGCCCTTCTTACCGAGTAAAGCTAGATTAAAATCTCGGATATTGCGAAAACCCATGCCACCTGAAAATTTACTTTTACACATTCTGGTCCAACTCTGCCAATGAATGCTTCCATCTTTTTTCGAATCAGTTTGCCACTAATACTTACACAATAATCTCTCTAGCTACTGACATAAATCTGCTGGAAGAAGAAAAACACTCATGACATAATTGGGAAGAGCTTGAGCTATTGTTTTCAGTAACACCTCCTTCCGACTCTTGGATAAAAAATTGTGCTCCCATCCCAGGATCCTTTCTTTCAACTTTTCTTTGATGAAACCAAAAATAGCAGATTTATTTATTCCAATAATGTTAGAAAGACCTAAATAGCTACTATGATCAGAGGCTTCCTTATATTTCAACTTTGAGCAAAGAGTATGTTTAAGAGAATCTGGAATATTTTTGCTGAAAAAAATCGAAGACTTACCATAGTTGATCTTTTGACATGAGGCAGTCTCAAATATATTCAACACAGACAATATGTGATCAGCATTTTCCATATTTGCCTTACAGAAAATGTAAGTGTCATCCGCGTAGAACATGTGTGATATGGAGGGAGCCGTCCTAGCAACTTTGATTCCAGTTATTAGACATTTTCTCTCAAAATCCTGCAGCAAAGATGAGATTCCTTCCATACATATAAGAAACAAGTGGGATGATAAAGGATCTCCTTGCCGAAGACCTCGCTCAGGAACAATCAATCCAAAATTTCTACCAGCATGAGCAATGGAGTATTTCACCGAATTTAGACATTTATAAACAGATGTACTACATGACTGTCAAACCCCATTCAAAGTAGCATTGCTTCCATATAAGACCACTCAACTCTATCATACGCCTTTGACATGTCCAATTTCAACGCCATCCACCCTTCTTTTCCTTGAGTTTTCCTCTTCATATAATGCATGATTTCGAAAGCAATCATTATGTTATCCGTTATAAGTCTTCCAGGAATGAAAGCACTTTGAGCTTCAGAGATTAAATAGTCGATAACCTTCTTCATTCTGTTGGCCAAAACTTTGGATATCACTTTGTATAATACATTGCATAAAGAGATGGGTCGGATATCCGTCATGAACTCAGGATTCGGTTTCTTCGGAATGAGAGCTATATTGGTATTCTGCAATTGTTCATCAAGGCAACCGGTACTAAAGAATTGCTGCACTATGGAGACCACATCGCTTTTAACTATGGACCAACATTTTTGATAAAATCCGGGGCTCATCCCATCCGGCCCCGGGGACTCCGGCCCCGGGGACTTGTCAGGATGCATACTAAACAAGGCTTCTTTTACCTCTATCTCAGTGACTTCAGCGAGTAACATAGTATTTTGTTCCATGGTCACTTTACTTTGAACTTGATTCGTTACCCTGTCCCAATTTGTATTTGAAGCTCTAAAAAGATCCTTGAAGTAATTCTCCACTGTTTGCTCCAAACCACTTCCCCATTCCACTAAATTGCCTTGGTTATCCGATAAACGTTCTATTAGATTCGATTTCCTTCTACTCTTCATGGCTGTGTGGAAATACCGACTATTTTGATCTCCTTCTTTTAACCAAAGCTGTTTAGCACGCTGACGCCAAAAAATCTCTTGTTGAACATAAGTTTCTGTCAATTTCTTCTTTTCTTCCTGTAAGAGATTCAAGGAAATGTTGTCAGTTCGCCCTTTTAGCATCTGCATAATTCTTTTACTCTTGTTTATTCATTTTTTGAAGCTTCCAGTAAACTCCTTTCCCCACTCAGTTAAGATCTCAGAACAACGAGTCAGTTTGTCATAGAAGGAACAGTCACTGATACTCCAAACCTCCTTAACAATTTGAAAACACATTGGTTCTCTTAACCAAGCATTTTCAAACCTGAATTTTTTTGTCTGAATAAAACTGTGACCTTGAGTTGGCTCTAACCAAATAGGAGTATGATCTGAAGTGGAGACATTTAGATTTGTGAGTTTGACATCCTTAAAGAGATGAAGGAAGTCTTGGTTCACTAATGCTCGATCCAACCTTACTTCAATATGATTGGGAGTACCCGGTCCACGCTCCCAGGTAAATGGATGGCCACATAAGTTCAAGACAATCAAGTTGCAATCATTTAAAGTATACTGGAAACCTGACAATAGACGATTGGGATAGGGTCATCCTCCTTTTTTATCTATCTGAGCTAAGACGTTGTTCATATCGCCAATCAAACACCAAGGTTGATTGTTACTATTGTGCAGATGTTGAATTAAATCCCAAGTTTCTTCCCTTATTGACCTCTCTGGTTCCCCGTAGATACCAGTAAGACGGTACTAGATACCTTCCCTAGTAGAAACATCAACATCAACATGATTCTTACTATAGGAGCGAAGTGTGACAACATTTTTGTGATGCCAAAGAAGGGAAATTCCCCCACTATGACCACTAGCTTCAACTACAAACATACCTTCAAAATTCAACTTTAGCCTTAACTTTTCTACTACCGCCTGCTTACATAAAGTCTCACAAAGAAAAATAAAGTCGGGACATTTCTGGAGGACAATCTCCTTTAGGAATTGTGAAGCCCATGGAGTCCCGATTCCATGGTAATTCCAACTTATTAGACTCATAATGATAGGCGAGTACCACCTTGGATACTCGCCTTTGGTCCATTTTTTGAAAAAGTAGTGGTAGAAGAATTTGCATGATCTGTCTGCATTGGCGTGTCTTCATTAGTGTCCATAATTATTCCCATTTGCTGACTTAGATGTTGTTCAAGGCCCACATTATCCAAAGTCCTACGTTTCTTGGAGTCGATAATTATTTCAGAATTATCCTGAGATTGTGGGGTAATTGATACAGTTTCATTACTTGTTCCAATCTCTGCATTCCCGCTGATTTGAATATTTTGAATAATATTATCTCCTGGAAATCCTCTATTGCTAACAACTTCCTGATTTCGTGGAGTAATTATTGGATCTTGAGTCTGTCCACCCATCGCCGGACTTTCTCTTCCGTTGTTATTCCGATCAACAATGTCAGCACCATTTCTAAGCCATTTCGCTCCTATAGGTTTTACTTGTCGCCTGAGGGGGGCTCTCAACCATGAACCGTATAGTTTAGTAATCTCGGCTTCTGGAATTTCAAATAATTTACCACAAAATTTTTTTGAATGTCCCATAATGCCACAGATGAAACAAAAGATAGGAGCATTTTCGTACTTAAAAGATATCCAGAACTAGTCGTCATTAGACTGCTTAATCTTCATTCCACGTTTGAGAGGACAAGTAACATCCAGAGCTACTCGGATTCGAAAGTATTCTCTCCATACGCCATTAAAGTTGCTTGGGCGGGATGAAATGAAGGTTCCAATGTTGTTCCCACCGATGCAAGAATACGTTCCGTCATAAAACCAACCTTAAGATCATGAATTTGAACCCACATTTCTAACTTTTTCAACTCCACACTCCTGGGATTTTCTCCATCGCTTAACCTTTTCATTATCAATGATTTCCTGTTAAACGACCAAGGGCATCCTTCCATGACCCTTTTTACGTCCACCTCATGGTAAAACTGAAAGAGATAGAGATTGATTTCCAGTTCCTTAATGTAGACTCCCCTTCCTGGCTTCCACAATGCTGCTAAAGTTTGCTGGAGAGCTTGAAAATCTACTCGTCCTTCTGTTAAGAATTTTCCGACGATGCAAAGTTTAGCGTCAAATCCAAATGTTCCTTCTTCTGCCTCTATATTTGTTTCTAATTCCAATGATAAGCCTCCCTCCTCTTCATCCTCCAATGAGATGTCGTTCATAGCTTGTACCAGAGAACTTGAGGTCGCCATTAGATAGGTTATAATAAAAGAAATGGAGACACACAATACTTGAAGACACAGAGAAAACAATCAAACCATGTCAATAGACAAATATTAAAATTAGATGATATAAAAATCACAATTCAGCCTGTATCTGTGAAATTTTAGAGTAACCGTTTTATTTGTTACGTATGTTGTATTGAGATGTAATGTGTTGTTAATTTGTTACGTGTGTTGTTAATTCTGTATCTGATCTGGATAGGTTGTCATTTATTCAAGGGTCAGGATTGAGTTACTCAGTTACTTAACTATAAGAGTTACCCACTGAATCTGCCCCTATATATATATATACCCATACATTTTAGGAAAATCGAAATTATCCTAAAAGGCTAGAAAGATCCAAAATTCTTCTAGACAATTCTAAAACGTTCATACAGGCTGTAATAAAATAATCAAGAATTTGTTCACTTCAACATTAACGGGCTTTCATGAATATTTGACTCAATAAAAAGAGGTCCTTTTCTCCTCCCAAGACACCAAGCAGTCCCCGAGCTCATATTAGCATCATTGACATTCGAGATTTAAAGATAACATTTCGTTCTTTTAATTTAAAGTGCCTTTTAATTATATGTGTCTTGCCATTTTAGAGATTTTATTTTTGATTCTCGCCGTACAAGTTGTTACAGAGATGTATTCGCTTCTCTGTTAATTATGTATACAAGATATTAATAAAATAAATTTACTTGTATATGTATAAAGTCCCCCTCGGTTGTGCCCCTATGATATGTATTCCATCCAATCGAATCTTTGATGATTTGATTTTTAATTATTTTGGGGGAGAGGCTGTACAATGTACAAAAACAAATAGTAATTTTTAACCGTAGATTGAAGAATTAGTAATTTTTGGGAATAAAAGATGTTAAATATAAAGATTTCACATCAGATATAGAAACTGAACAAATGCCTAATCCATCATTTAACATCAGGCATTTAAGTGAACCGATGTTGATTCTCTATTTTGACATCAGTTTGTTTGGATGAATTTTAATAAATGGATTATAAAGCTTGTGAGTTTCCTGTTTTAATGGATAAATACCTCATGATATACTCATATTTAACTAGAAATACTGTAATCTAAATTTGTTGAAAAGACATCACATCTAATCTTAAAATCGTTGTATAGGAGTTTAATAGATATCGGGTGTTAACCGATGTCAACGGCTAATGACATTTAACATCACACGCAAAAATATCGGCAATTTTATTTGTATTTAGTTAAACATGTGTATACAACTACTATTATATGTGTTTGAACCCGACATAACCTTAAGGGATCAATGGAGGTATCTCAAAACTCAGTTTTCAGTCTTCCGTAACTAAATGATTATGGACACTCAGTTTTTCCATTTTTTCATATACACATTTCTATTGATTATTTCTTTCTTCCCAATTATTGAATCCGTATTTTAATCTAAATCTCACTAAAAAATACCGACAATGCCATTTAAAAAAAAAATTAATCCCAATCTGAAATCACATATTTTAAAAAATCTGGGTAAAACCCTAAATTAAAATCAAATTATGCATTTGAATATGCAGAGATAATCAAAATAGTTTTATTTCATTTATAAAAAGTCATGAATGTACCAAGTGATTTAGCACAATATGTATTTAGACAGCTAGTATTTGTAGTTCAAGGTGACCTTACAACCTGCTTGTTGCCGATTTATCTTGGGCATATATAACTTAAAATATTTATATTTTATTATATTTTTTTTTGAATAAAACCGTACTTGCATTTAAGAAATCATATCATGATCCAATACATGAGATATAAAACTAGGAGGAGTGACAAACCACTCTCCAGAATCTGACATAGAATTGGTAGCTCGAGCTAACTCATGTGCCACCCTATTCGCAGATCGAAAACCAAACTGAATTAGCACGTGATTTATGTGCTTTAATAAATAAGTACAATCATCAACTATCGTCCCAAAAAATGAATCACCTGAAACTCCCTTACATGCCTGCACCAGAGTTTTTGAATCGATTTCAAACACACAGTTTTCATATCTTAAATTAATTATCCAGGACAAAGCTTCCTTGAACGCAATAGCTTCTGCTTCTCTCGGGCTCCACCTTCCTGCTACCTTCTTATTCTTGGTTGCCCTAAATTGTCCTTGGGCATCTCTAACAACAGCACCACAACCTATATTACTGTCCTAAAAAACCGCTGCATCAACATTAATCTTGAGCCACCCTGCATTTGGTTTTTCCCAGTGTCGAGCTGCAGTCACCTGTTGATCACCCTTACTCATCATCTGAGCTTATCTCCATTCACTTAGTAAATGTTTTGCTACAGAAACAACTCAAAAAGCAGTTCCGTTTGCCTTGCTCCAAACCCATTTATTACGCCTTCTCCACAAACTCCAACAAATCATCCCTAAAAGACCACACTGCTCTTTTGAGCAAGTATCAAAAACTCTACAAATTATAATACCAGTCGACTCATAGGATGAACACTGCAAAACTTGCCTCATCCCTACTATAGCCTATACTGTCCTCGCAAAATCACACGAGAACAGCACATGACCATCAGTTTCAGCTTCAGAATGACACCAGGGGCACATAATATCAACACTAATCCATTTTAAAACCAATGCACTTGCTGTAGGTAAGCATGATCGACATACCCTCCACAGGAAGTTAGTCACCTTTCCTGGTAGATTCAAAGCCCATAATTTAGTCCAATAACATCTATCTACATCTTCAAACTCCCCTTGCAACCAACGATAACCACTTTTTACTGTATATTCCCCTTTTTCATCAAGTATCCAGAACCAAGAATCATTCTTATCTTGAATTGGTAGTGGAATCTTCTTAATCAAATCAGCATCTCGACTTTGAAACAAATTATATACGATATCTTTGTCCCACTGATTACCTCCTTCCTGCATTAGATTATTCACAGTAATTTCATGAAGATGCTCATATCTTGGTGTTGTAATGTAACCATTAATCATATCTGGCAGCCAAGGAACATCCCAAACACCTGTATCTTTCCCATTTCCAATTCGTCTTCTAGTCCCTGCCTTAAGCACCTCCATAGACTCCATAATACTTCTCCAAACAAAACTTGGGTTTGCACCTGCTGTAGCATCTAACAAACTTGTTTTTGGATAGTACTTCGCTTTCATAACTGCAGAAGTTAACGGATTAGTTTCCTTGAGTAGTCGCCAACCCTGCTTAGCCAACATAGATAAGTTAAATTTCCGCAGTTCTTTAAGCCCTAACCCTCCAAACTTCTTAGGCCTACACACCTTGTTCCATGACATCCACTTCACGCCCTTACTACCACCTCCTCTCCCTCATAGAAATGCATTCATTTTTCTTTAAACCTCTTCACATATAGTTACTGGGATCAAGAACAGATTCATCCAAAAACTTGGTATTGTTTGCGCTGCTGAAGACAATAAAGTTATCTTCCCAGCTCGAGATACATCCTTTCCATACCATCCTTTCAACCTTTGCTGCACTCGATCTATAAGAAAACCAAACACTTCTGTTTTACTACTCCCCATATTCATAGGCATTCTGAGGTACTTTCCAGGTTTTTGAACTTGTCTTACCCCTAAAATTTCACAAACCTCCATCATATCCTCTTCATTTGTATTTGGACCCACCTCTGATTTCTCATAATTGATAATTTGACATGATAGAGCTTCATACCTATGCAGTACACTTTTTAAGGTTATAGCTTCCGATTTTTTGGCTTTTAGAAAAAAGTAACAATCATCTGCAAATAGAAGATGAGAGATACTTGGTGCTTTGTTCGCAATCTTACATCCGTGCAATAAACCACAGTCCTCGTGTATACAGAAATGGCGATATCGGATCTCCCTGCCGTACTCCTCTCTGGGGAATTATTTCACCAAACACATCACCATCCCTTAGAAAACTATACGAGACCGATTTCACACAATTCATCACTCTGTCAACCCATAATGTAGGAAAATCAAAACGCTGAAGCATCTCTTCAATAAAAGACCATTCCAATCTATCATACGCTTTAGAAATGTCCACCTTCAACCCAGCAACACCCACTTTACCTTGTGTTTTCCTCCGGATGTAGTGGTTCACCTCGTAAGCTATCAGCGCATTATCAGTTAAAAGCCGTCCCTCAATAAATGCACTCTGCTTCTCAGAAATAATTGCATTTAGAGTTGGTGTTAACCTATTCGCCATTACTTTAGAGAGGATTTTCATCAGCATATTACACAGTGAGATTGGTCTCAGATCAACCACCTTTTTTGGATGTTTTACCTTAGGAATTAGACACACCAGTGTACGGTTTAAACCACTCGGTAGCTCTCCATTCTGAAAAAATTCCCTGCAGAACTTAATAACATCCTGGCCTACTATCTCCCAATAAGTCTGATAAAAACCTGGATTTAAGCTATCAATACCAGGTGATTTATCTGAATGCATAGCAAAAACAGCTGCTTTAACCTCTTCATCTGCGATAGGTGTAACCAGTTTCTCCTTTTGTATGTCTGAGATTACCGGAAATTTAATCCTTGGAGATAATCTCATGCTGTCTTTAACACTACTGAATAACTCTGTAAAATATTCAGTAATAACCTCTTGAATTTCAGCGTTCTCTTCTTTCCATTCCCCATGTTTATCCTTCAGTTTCTTGATTTTGTTATGCTCTTTTCGAGTGGTTGCATATTTATGGAAAAAACTACTGTTTCTATCACCCTCCCTCAACCAAAACTGTTTGGCTCTTTGACGCCAAAAGATTTCTTGCTTCTCTAACAATCTCATGAACTGCCACCGTGCTGCATCATACTTTTGGATTTCAAATGTATCTCTCGTAGATCGGTAATGCTGCATTTCTTTTCTATACTTGCCTATCTGAACCTTCATCTCACGAATCAAGCCCCCACTCCATTCCTCCAGTTTCAACGAGCAACTCATAATTTTCTCCATCAAATCTCGTTCACCATCCTGCCTCCAGCACTCTTGTACTATGTCTCTACATTCCCTCTCTCCAATCCATATATTTTCAAATTTAAATCTGCGTCGTCTTTTTTCAAATACTTTTCTATGTAACTGCAACATTAACGGTAGGTGATCAGAAGTTGTTACCTCTAAGACTGTAACCTCTGCTAATAGAAACATAATCCTCCATTGTTATGTTGCCATCCCACGATCCAATCTCTCCTGAACCCATTTATCCGTCCCTCTAGATCTATCCCAAGTAAATATATCACCAGTAAAACCCAAATCATGCAACCCAGAATCCATTATCGCATCCCAAAAGCCTTCCATTAACCTTCTTGGTTGCTGCTTTCCTCCCCTCTTCTCTTCCAACGAAACAATATCATTAAAGTCGCCCAGGATACACCACGGTAATTCTGAAGCTACAGACAATTCCCTAAGCATATTCCAAGCCTCCATTCTTCTCGCCCTCTCTGGAAAACCATAATATCCAGTATATCGCCATCTCCCTAGCTGCTCATTACTTACTTCAAAATCTATAAAATTCCTACAACTATTTGTAATATGAACTGCTCCATCGTTCCTCCATAACAAAGCAATCCCTCCTGAATGACCTTGAACATCAATTGCATAACATCCAGCAAATCCTAATTGTTTAGTAACCTTCTGCACCGTATCATGTTTAACTAGAGTCTCACTCAAGAAAATGAGACTGGGCCTATATTGTTGATCAATATCCAACAGAAGTCTGACTGTACGTGGGTTGGCCAGCCCATGACAGTTCCACGAAAGGATACTCATAATCCTTGGCGGGCCTGGTCCCCAGAACCCGCCAATATCAAGTTTTTTGGCCCAGCATTCTGTTCATTTCCACTTATCTGCATATTATCCAGCCCATCTTTAGCCTCACTCTCCGTATTGTCAACCCGCTTTCTTTTCGTATCCATAACTATATTATCGGAAGGAAACTCGTTATACTCCTCTCCCCTATCCTCATTTGTTTGTTTGTCATTCAAATTCAAACTCTTTCCCATTTTCTGTTCCCTCAAATCCCGCTGCCTAACCAGAATTCCACCAGCATCTCCACCAATCTCGCAAATCTTACCATCTACCTCCATGAATTTCGCATCACCCGGGTTGCCACCATGATTTCCCGATGAGTCACCTTGCTACTGCTTTGCACCCCAATCTTCCTTTCTTAAACCACTATTCCGAAGCCATTTCGATCCAGGATTACGTTGTCCTCCTTTTGAAGATGCACGTAGCCATACTCCATACATTTTCTCTACCACTTTCTCAGGATCCGCGTAAACCACAACACAGTCTCTATCAGAATGGCCAATAATGCCACATACGAAACAAAACGTACCCAATTTTTCATACTTAAAATTAATCCAACTCCAACTGTAATAACCCCAATTTTTGGAAATTTTTGAAACCCGGATAAATAGTATCGTTTGCTGACAATGCTGATTAAGAAAAATTATCAGACCACGATATATAGGAGTACTGTTATGGAAATTCTAAGATCGTATTAGTATTCCATAAAGAAAATAAGTGTATGTAAAAGCCGTCGGATTTCGAAAACGAGCACTTTTATTTTTCCCCGAAGATTTCCACCAGACATTAAGGGATTTAAGAAATTAATATTAAGATGAAGGATTTTAAATTCAAGGATTATAAAGGAGAATTAATTTAGGTATTAAAAATACCAGGAAGATTTTATCAATAAAAGCATTAAGGTATTTAACCAAACGATCAACGAGATTGAGTGATAATCGGACAAAGAAATGAATAACGACTCTTGTAAATACCTTTGCAAGTGGCAAGACAAGTGGATGGTTGATCAAACAAGAAACCAAGTGATAGTTAGGAAGGAATGACTAGTTAATTATATAGTTAACTAGGGATGATCTCATCTCACCACAAATCACCAACACATGGCAAATGGTGAGATAATCTTCCACTAACTCCTTTGTTTATTATTAACCTAACAAAATATCAAGACAACCCATCATTATCCACCACATTATTCCACCACCACAAGAAAGCAAAAGCATTTCCTCCCCCATTTCCATTGCTCTCGGCCAAAACAGAACCAGCACATTAAAACTGTTGTATCTCCTTCATTTCTCACTCAAATGTTGTGTTCTATAGCTCGTTGGAAAGGTATAGAGATGGCCTACAACTCTTGTTCACAAGTCTTATCCAGATAAGCAAGGTAAGACCCTCATTTTTACATTTCTTTCAATCGGGCTTTTAGAAACTTCAAAGCCTAACTTTGTGTTCTTGATTTCTTTGGAAAGATCAAGCTTGTAGGAGGCTCCCTAAGGCATCCTAGCAACTTAACACCTCCCAAGGAAGGTATAAATTTCAAAACCTAGCCTTTAATTTATTTGTTATTAAGTTTAATGGTTGGTTTTGTGAAATGAGAAGCAAGGATTGTGATTATTAGTAGTTTGGTTTGATTCAGAAGTATTTTGATAATTGAAGCTTGATTATAGTTCATAGGTCTTGATTGTGGTTGTTTGAGTTAAAAAACTTGGAGGTTATGGACTGATGTGGTATGGTTTAGGTGAAGTTTTGTTGTATTGATGGTTATGAGTTGGTTGGTGGTTAATTGGAGTAGTTTAAACATTGGTTATCGCGTAAACATAGCCGTCGTACTGCCCATTTTTATTCAACTGCTTGTTCTTAGTGTTCAGGAAAGAAAACTTAACAAACAATCTGTAACATTACCATTTTTAGCTAGAGCGTGTCGTAAGCTTCGTTTTGATATGTGGATCGCTTGGTTCCGATGTACGGTTTAGGAGAACCGACCGTTTTAAGTAACGGCGTTTCGCGAACGAATCTTTACCCCTCACTTTACTTTGAGACCTTGTTTAAGTCCCCTAAAAGACTAATTGGATTACGAAAAATTATGTAAGGTAGATTAGGAAGTTGGTAGAGTACTCGCGAAATATTCGCCTTAAAATTCGTAACGATTAATTTATTAAAATTGGTGGAGCCGAGGGTGTGCGAACGATTAACGCAGATCGTTAAGCGTATAAGCGAACGTTAGAGTCTAAGTGGATAAAGTCTAGTTTCTTAAGCGACCGTGGTTTAATTCAGGCTTATGTTGTTGTTCATAGGTTACTGGACCCACTCTAAACTTAAGTCTACCCCGGAGCACTCAGGCAAGTTTTCTACCCGTTATACTGTTGTTGTGATGTATATATGTATATGCATTATCTTGTGATAAGTGCATGATTGTTATTAGCAAATCTTGCGATATATTGGAGCATGCTGATATGGTATATATGCATGTCTGTTTCGTAATCTTGATATCTAATTGTTGATTCAATTGCTTATAAGTTGCATAATATCTATGCTAGAGATAAGCAGTAGTTGCGTATACCCTTAGTATAGGGGACCCAAAGGTGAACATATTTCTAAACCGGGAGTCGATGTTCCCGAGTATAATATATATATATATATATATATATACAGATATAGTTTTCAAAACTATTAATCGAATAAGGTTTATTCGATAACTTTATTTTATTTAATGAATATTATTTTGAATATTCATTCGAGGACTTATGACTCCGCTTATTTTATCCAATGAATATTATTTTGAATATTCATTCGAGGACTTATGACTCTGCTTATTTTATTTAATGAACATTATTTTGAAAATTCATTCAGGACTTATGACTCCGCTTATTTTATTTAATGAATATTATTTTGAATATTCATTCGAGGACTTATGACTACGCTCATTTTATTAAATAATATTCTTTATTTTATTAAAGAATAATGTTTCGATAATCAAACTAATTTTCGATTATTCAAATAAAGATCGTACTTTCGTATAAGTATATCTTTGGTTATTTATTATTCATTTCAAGTATGAGTTTTAAAACTTCTACTTCCATTATTTTTATAGAGATTATCCTTTATGGGAATATTATTTAAATAATAATATTCAGATATTTTCTAATATATTGGGACTGATTTATTTCATTAAATCAGCATTACTCCAAACATTCTTAAAAATGTTTTCGAGTCTTCAAAATGATTTTTAAAGGTTAGAGCGGATCCCAAAACTCGTTTTCAAATTTAAGATCTTCCTTTTTGAAGGGGACTTGAATACTCGCTCAAAAATCTAAGGGATCCGGCTCTGTGGTGAATTTTATATTCGTAGCGAGGTTGCTGTTTTGATAAATGAATTGATTACTTACCCAACGTTCGGGAAGTAAGTCCATCTATTTGAGTCGACATAAGCAACATGGGCTCAGTGAGTGTCCATGAAAGTATAAGTGGCTCAGTGGGAGTCCATCAATGTGTAAGTGGCTGAGTGGCAGTCCAGCATATAGGTCCTAATGCGGCCAGGGTGATGACCAGTGGGGAATTCGTCCATCTACTAGTAGAAAAGGTTACTTATTGGTATCTTTGCCTGATCAGCAAGATATCAGGTTTATGCCAAGGTTTTCTTCTTTCCAAATTCATTGGATATTATAACTCTGTTTTTATTTTTCATAACAGAGGTTTCTGAGGAAAGTATGAGATATATATATAGGTGTATATATATATATATCGGGACTTAATGAAGTATCCCGTAACTTCATTTCTTTTGAATAATATTTCAAAGATTGAATCTATTCAAATCTTATCTTGTAGTCTCATCTATGTGATGAACTTTTGAACTGGTTATACCTTGAACGGTGGTAGTTCAAGTAGTATTCGGAAAAGATATAAGTATATTGGAGTATCTTGTAACTTCATCTTTTCAACTTATATCTAGTAAATGATTATCTTATGCATGACAAAGATTTTCAGAAAAATGTTGAGACAAGGTTAGATATATGAGATCACCTTGTAACGATATTTTATATAGTTATACACTGGAACTCTGTGTGTATTATGCATGGAAGAGGACTTTCAAGATTTGGGAAGTATATATGTATATATATACTAAATATTTTTCGACTTTGTCGCATTAAGATTTCAAACTTGGTTCATTTCTTCTTGACCAAGACTTTCATGAGTACTATGAGAATGCTCATATATTGTAAATTATTATACATATTATTTCGGTGGGCTTGTTACTCACCCTTGCTTTCTTCTTTCATCACACAACAACAGATAGACAAGATGAGCATGACCAAGCTCCCAATTCGTGAGCGGATAGGAAACGTTCCGCAGTTTCCTGTAGGCGTTGATGCCGTTGTGGCTGAGGTAGGAGCTACCAATAGGCTAGGCTTTCAACTTTTGATGTACCAGACTTATGTATATTATTAATTGTAATAATGGCAAAGAATATGTAAATTTATTCAGAAACCCTTTTGAGGTGTAATGACTTATAATTGTGGAATAAAATGACTTGTGTTATTTTTGTTATTCATTTCTGAGACTATAACTTGTGGTGTGTGTGTATATTGTGGGGTCACAGTACTCAGTAGTTGGTTGACTGTTAAGATTAAGTATTGATAAGGGAAATGGAACTCGTGACAACCCGAATCCCTGACCCCAGATTTGGGGGTGTTACAGAAATGGTATCAGAGCTAAGCGTTATAAACCTCAGAGATGATGTGACGTTAAAATAATAAGTTCACTAAGATAATAAGAACTCTTGCCAAGTTCATAGTCGGACTACCTAACGTAGTACTGACAGTTAAAACCCTTATGGGAACCCTTATAAATATCGTGGTAAAAGCGTAGTTCGTTATCGTATATGGTAGCGGGACTCCGAACCCTGAGGTTGAGGAGCAACATCGCGATGATGTTTTACTACATATTGGGGATCAGATTGTGGATCCGATAGAGTGTCCTAACAAGGGACCGGATGATGTTCATATTGAGGATGTAGCGGTTGTGGATGTTGTCTTAGAAGGGATTGTTGCTGAGGAGGATCCCATTGGGGATCCTGACAAGAATGAATAAAGGACCACTGAGGAATTGATAACCATGGTTAGGGAATCTACTAGAGGTAGGATTGGTCGGTCACTACCGGAGGTTCGTTCAAGTTCGTAAAGATAGTAGCCCCTTTAACGCGGCTTACTCATAAGACTGAGAAGTTCGAATGGACAGAGAAATGCGAGAACAGCTTTCAAGAACTGAAGCAAAGGTTGGTGACGGCTCCTATGTTGGCGTTACCGGATGGAAAAGGAGATTTTGTGATTTATATTGACGCTTCGCATAAGGAATTAGGGTGCTTCTTATACAGCACAACAAGGTAATCGCGTACGCGTCAAGATAATTAAGAGAATATGAAAATCCAATATCCTACCCATGAGCTTGGGCTCATGGCAATAGTTTTGCCCTAAAGATTGGAGGCACTACTTGTATGGAGAGAAGTGCGAGATTTACACAAGCCATAAGTGCTCTAGTACATTTTAACGCAGAAAGTGCTCAACATGCGCCAGAGGAGGTGGTTAGAGCTAATCAAGGATTACGATTATGAGATTCTTTATCATCCAGGGAAAGCCAAAATGGTGGCTAATGCCCTTAGTAGAAAGGAGAGACTCAAGATGATAATGTCTTTGGGAGAGTTGATAAGAGATTTCGAGAAAGTGGAAATAGAAGTAAAGGTAATCGGAGCCAGAACTGAAAAGCTGTTTAAGATTGTAATACAGCCCGAATTATTGAAAAAGATCATATTGTGCCAAGAAAAAGTAATGAATGAAGGCAGAGAGTCAATGACTGGAGAAGAGATCCATATCAAGAAAGAAAGAACCCATGACATAATGAAATGGAAAACAAGGATTTTAACGTATAAGATAACCCTGATTATGGGGGAAGGATGAAACATTTCATATCGAGAAAACAAAAGTCGAGCAAGATAGGGAAACCAGGACAGTACACCTATGGGGCAATTCATGGAGCTGCCTAAACAGAACTTATACTTTTACCCCCCAACCACCACCCTGAGGAAACAATGTAGTGGGAAATTCTTTTAGGACCTTTAAGTCGCTAAGCTCTCAGTGTTCCAAGGAACAAGTTGACCCAATCAAGGCAAGAGCCTGCCTAAAGGAAATATAGGAATCATTTGAGATTCTAAATGATTGACGAAGCGAAAAAGAATGTTTTTTTCACTTACCTTCCTAAGAGAGAGGCCACCCGTTGGTGAAAGGCCAAGAAAGACACGGGGCCAGAGGTTATAATAAACCGATTAAAGTTCAGCCAATTGTTTTCGGGAAAGTACTTCCCAAGATTATAGAGATAGTGTAAAAGCTTTAGAGCCAGAACCAAGGCAGACGAGTATGATGAATTATGAATCTAAGTGGTAAAAGTTGGCAAGATTCGTCCTGAGGACACGAATCCCAGAACAACGTGATGTTTGAAGTCAATGATTAATGGGTTCATGAAATGATTGTAATAAAAAAAAGAAACTAAAGTGGAAAGGAATATAAAGGCAATAGAGTTTGAGGAATGATAAGGGAGTTGGGTATGAGGAAACCCTAAAGACTCGTAGCAATAGAAATAAAAAAGTATGCAATCGTCAGGATGAGTGTGATTCACCATGAGTTAAAGTTGATGGTTAAAGGCATAAGAGATACATATATTTTATCCCCTTTAAGTTGGGAGGATTCGAGGAAACCTTGAGATAGTTTGAAGGATAAATAATGAGACGCAGATAGACTGAGGAGACAAGAAAGTAAGAAATTAGGAAATTGGATGAAGGAAGTGACCTTCAAGAATGTGAAGTGTAAGTAACGCATGTGAATTGATACCCAAAAAGGGGGACACCAGGTATAAAAGATATCCCAACATTGAGATGACTGTTGAGATATATAAAAGAGGTAAATGAGTAGTTAGAACTAAAAAGTTCACGTTGAACATGACCAATATCTTCTAGAACATCCCTGTTATCATTACTGAATCAGGCAAGAAAAGCGGATAACCGTTGTTATCTTTTGGAGGCCATATTGATTGAATTCATTTTTAATACATATATTATTGTGAAATTAGGCATATACTATCGAGGTGGGAATGATTGAATAAGATACCCTTATCAGGGATATATGACTTGATTTATCCATGTAAGGATGCAAGTACCTTTTTAAAGGTGGAATTAAGGATATAACCTCAATAGATTGAGATAAACCATGGGGGGATGCATAAAGGATGGCATTTCACCATTAATAGGGACATTATGAGTTTGGGTAGTACGGAATGAAGGACTAAGGCAATAATAACCTTTAAAGATCAGTGGAGAAAGTTTTCAGAACTATATAGACAATGATTCTGGTATTAGTAAATGGTATCTTGATATGCCTTGTACCTAGGGTGTACCTGATGAAGGATTTTAAGGATAACCTTAGAGGTTTTACAAGGAGAAAGGTAATATTCAAAGTTCTCAAGAATAGAAATTTTGATAAAGGAAATATGACATAATTATAATAATGCCAGGTGGGGCACGTGTTGGACCATAAGAAAGTATAGATCGACCCAATGAGGGTCGAGATTGGTGAAAACGAGAAGGACCCAAGGTAAGAGACGTCCTAAGTATGATCGAGAGTCAGTCATGACAATGTTCACATCTAAAGACTAAGGCAATGTTTTATAGAAAAATGGTGATTTTTTTTCTCACTAGGACTTAAGAATAGCATTTTCACATAAGCAGTGATTGAAATGAAGTAGAAAATTTAGTTGGAGGTGGTTAAAATGACATTGATTGTAAGGAAATTTTACTATCGGGAAAGGCCAAAGAGGTGGCCAACACTCTAAGTGTAAGAGAGCAATTATAGGTGCTCGTGCCAGAGGAATACAGTGACGATGGTTAAAGCCGTGAAGGTTGTATTATGGTTTGAAAGATTGACATTCCTTCTGATGATTGTGCGATACTCAACCGTAATAGTAGTTTAGTAAAGATTTAATTCATGTAATTGCCATGAGCGGGCTATCTATCTTAGCCTATCTTGAGATAATCCAGGACCATGTTACGAAAGGACTAAATGGACCTTTGAGCTTCATGTCTCCCAATAAAGACATATGGTTAATAATGGTATTAACCTGATATCGTTGATTTCATTGAAACTCTTCTGCAATTTTATCTGCTTCATGTCATATGTACATCAAGTTCAGGAGTGTTCTTCATGAATCATGAACGATGATCATGTTGACTCCTTAGAAGAATTGGATACGATAGCTATGGACTTTGTATGGTTAGATATTAAGATTTCATGGAAAACGAATGACTATAGTAGGTCCGTGGTGGACTATAGTAATGCAGCAATGATTCTGCGAGTAATGAGCCGATTACAACCGTGAGAGTTGTATTGGAATGGTGTTGAGATTGAGTACAACTAATCGGGTCGTGGTGATGTATAAGTTATTAATGATAGACCGACTAAGCCGAACATTTACCTATGATATATTTATTCCTTCTTATCGATAAAGAGTAGTATTACCCATACGAAGAAGGTTGTGGTATAGAAAAGGATTCTAGTAACGATGAGGTCTAGAATGAAATCCCAGATTCGATTTTCGTTCTCGAGGGAGTTTCAAGGGTGATTATGTATAAGCTAGAGCAAGAGCATGGGTCCATAGAATGATGGACAGAATAGCAAAAATATTTAAGCAGGTGAAATGTGATGCTATAATACTTGATGTTGATATATATATATGTATACGTTTTGTTCTCCTATGACAAACCTCTATAGTTCAGAGGTACATTCCAAGCCAGATATTTTATGGCAGTATTTTTTTCATATATACAATTCTCTTCAGTTCGTTCTTTTCTCTTCTTTTCATTTCATGTAAGCTGAGAAGAACAACCCTTCCAGAAAGGGAGATATTGCCGAATGACTATCTATCTGTGTGATAGAAGCCTAGTAGGATACCACATGTTGTTTAATTGCTTGTCAAGTACTAAAGGCTGGCCACCTTCTGTACTAGCTATGCAATAGAATAAGTGTTCATGATCATAATGATCTCTCAATAAATTCTTTTAATTCTATACGAAGGACCAAGCTTTCGAAGATGGAGGCAACTAGAGATGAAGTGGTACCAACTACGATGGTATTCCGATTCTAACACGTTCGTGATACTAAAGTTGACGCAATTATTAAAAGGTTATAAAACTCTAGCGAGTAAAGGTATATCTAGAATAGTATTCTGTACGGAAGATAGTACCGATTACGAACTGGAAAAGAATGGGTATTGAGAAGCAAAAGCTATAATGCTAGAAGCTATGATGGGAGTCTGTGAAATAGACTTGAAAGAATTTGGAATGATCACTTAACGCGGATTGAGTTTTCTTACGATAATAGATCATATGTCATTATCGAGATGTCGCCTTATGAGATCCTTGAGGGAACACAATGTCGATCTCCCTTATGTTAGGATGAAGTTGCAGAGCGCTAGATGCTCGGACCAGCAGTGGTCCAATGGACCAGGGATATAATAGATCTAATCAGAGGGCGGCTAGTAGTAGCCCAAGATGGACATAAGAAGTATGTTGATTTGACACGAAAGGATAAAGAGTAGGAAGTAGGGGACCTAGTGCAGTTATAAGTATTCCCTTGGAAATGATGGATGATGTTCGGAAAGAAAGGAAAGCTAAGCCCTCAAATTGTTGGACCCTTTGAGGTATTAAGACGTATTGGGAAGTTAGCATATGAGATAGCCCTACCCCCGAACCTGTAGCAAGTTCATAACTTGTTCCATGTATCAATGTTAAGGAAGTGTAATTCGGATGCCAGACAAATAGGGGCGTATGAGCGCATAGACATGCAACCAGACGTAACCTATATGGAGCAACCAGGAAGGGTTATAGATCGAAAAAGGACAAGTGCTTAGGAGAAGAGTTATCAAACTAGTCAGAGTTTGGTGGTAGAACCATAATGTGGAAAATTGACTTGAGAGTTAGAAGGCACAATGCTAGAAAAGCATCCACAACTATTTTCTATCTGATTCCAGGACGGAATCCTTTTAAGGAGGGGAGACTGTAATAACCCCAATTTTTGGAAATTTTTGAAACTCGGATGAATAGTAACATTTGCTGACAATGCTGATTAAGAAAAATTATCAGACCACGATATATAGGAGTACTGTTATGGAAATTCTAAGATCGTATTAGTATTCCATAAAGAAAATAAGTGTATGTAAAAGCCGTCGAATTTCGAAAACGAGCACTTTTATTTTTCCCCGAAGATTTCCACCAGACATTAAGGGATTTAAGAAATTAATATTAAGATGAAGGATTTTAAATTCAAGGATTATAAAGGAGAATTAATTTAGGTATTAAAAATACAAAGAAGATTTTATCAATAAAACCATTAAGGTATTTAACCAAACGATCAACGAGATTGAGTGATAACCGGATAAAGAAATGAATAATGACTCTTGTAAATACCTTTGCAAGTGACAAGTCAAGTGGATGGTTGATCAAACAAGAAACCAAGTGATAGTTAGGAAGGAATGACTAGTTAATTATATAGTTAACTAGGGATGATCTCATCTCACCACAACTCACCAACACATGGCAAATGGTGACATAATCTTCCACTAACTCCTTTGTTTATTATTAACCTAACAAAATATCAAGACAACCCATCATTATCCACCACATTATTCCACCAACACAAGAAAGCAAAAGCATTTCCTCCCCCATTTCCATTGCTCTCGGCCAAAACAGAACTAGCACATTAAAACTTCTGTATCTCCTTCATTTCTCACTCAAATGTTGTGTTTTATAGCTCGTTGGAAAGGTATTGAGATGGCCTACAACTCTTGTTCACAAGTCTTGTCCAGATAAGCAAGGTAAGACCCTCATTTTTACAGTTCTTTCAATCGGACTTTTAGAAACTTCAAAGCCTAACTTTGTGTTCTTGATTTCTTTGGAAAGATCAAGCTTGTAGGAGGCTCCCTAAGGCTTCCTAGCAACTTAACACCTCCCAAGGAAGGTATAAACTTCAAAACCTAGCCTTTAATTTATTTGTTATTAAGTTTAATGGTTGGTTTTGTGAAATGAGAAACATGGATTGTGATTATTAGTAGTTTGGTTTGATTTGGAAGTGTTTTGGTAATTGAAGCTTGATTATAGTTCATAGGTCTTGATTGTGGTTGTTTGAGTTGAAAAACTTGGAGGTTATGGACTGATGTGGTATGGTTTAGGTGAAGTTTTGTTGTATTGATGGTTATGAGTTGGTTGGTGGTTAATTGGAGTAGTTTAAACATTGGTAATCGCGTAAACATAGCCGTCGTACTGCCCATTTGTATTCAACTGCTTGTTCTTAGTGTTCAGAAAAGAAAACTTAACAAACAATCTGTAACATTACCATGTTTAGCTAGAGCGTGTCATAAGCTTCGTTTTGATATGTGGATCGCTTGGTTCCGATGTACGGTTTAGGAGAAACGACCGTTTTAAGTAACGGCGTTTCGCGAACGAATCTTTACCCCTCGCTTTACTTTGAGACCTTGTTTAAGTCCCCTAAAAGACTAATTGGATTACGAAATAATTATGTAAGGTAGATTAGGAAGTTGGTAGAGTACTCGCGAAATATTTGCCTTAAAATTCGTAACAATTAATTTATTAAAATTGGTGGAGCCGAGGGTGTGCGAACGATTAACGCAAATCGTTAAGCGTATAAGCGAACGTTAGGGTCTAAGTGGATAAAGTCTAGTTTCTTAAGCGACCGTGGTTTAATTCCGGCTTATGTTATTGTTCATAGGTTACTGGACCCACTCTAAGCTTAAGTCTACCTCGGAGAACTCAGGCAAGTTTTCTACCCGTTATACTGTTGTTGTGATGTATATATGTATATGCATTATCTTGTGATAAGTGCATGATTGTTATTAGCAAATCTTGCGATATATTGGAGCATGCTGATATGGTATATATGCATGTCTGTTTCGTAATCTTGATATCTAATTGTTGATTCAATTGCTTATAAGTTGCATAATACCTATGCTAGAGATAAACAGTAGTTATGTATACCCTTAGTATAGGGGACCCAAAGGTGAACATATTTCTAAACCGGGAGTCGATGTTCCCGAGTATAATATATATATATATATATATACAGATATAGTTTTCAAAACTATTAATCGAATAAGGTTTATTCGATAACTTTATTTTATTTAATGAATATTATTTTGAATATTCATTCGAGGACTTATGACTCCGCTTATTTTATCTAATGAATATTATTTTGAATATTCATTCGAAGACTTATGACTCTGCTTATTTTATTTAATGAATATTATTTTGAATATTCATTCAGGACTTATGACTCCGCTTATTTTATTTAATGAATATTATTTTGAATATTCATTCGAGGACTTATGACTACGCTCATTTTATTAAATAATATTCTTTATTTTATTAAAGAATAATATTTCGATAATCAAACTTATTTTCGATTATTCAAATAAAGATCGTACTTTCGTATAAATATATCTTTGGTTATTTATTATTCATTTCAAGTATGAGTTTTAAAACTTCTACTTCCATTATTTTTATAGAGATTATCCTTTATGGGAATATTATTTAAATAATAATATTCAGATATTTTCTAATATATTGGGACTGATTTATTTCATTAAATCAGCATTACTCCAAACATTCTTAAAAATACTTTCGAGTCTTCAAAATAATTTTTAAAGGTTACAGCGGATCCCAAAACTCGTTTTCAAATTTAAGATCTTCCTTTTTGAAGGGGACTTGAATACTCGCTCAAAAATCTAAGAGATCCAGCTCTGTGGAGTATTTTATATTCGCAACGATGTTGCTGTTTTGATAAATGAATTGATTACTTACCCAATGTTCGGAAAGTAAGTCCATCTATTTGAGTCGGCATAAGCAACATGGGCTCAGTGGGCGTCCATGAAAGTGTAAGTGGCTCAGTGGGAGTCCATCAATGTGTAAGTGGCTGAGTGGCAGTCCAGCATAGGTCCTAATGCGGCCAGGGTGATGACCAGTGGGGAATTCATCCATCTACTAGAAGAAAAGGTTACTTATTGGTATCTTTGCCTGATCAGCAAGATATCAGGTTTATGCCAAGGTTTTCTTCTTTCCAAATTCATTGGATATTATAACTCTGTTTATATTTTTCATAACAGAGGTTTCCGAGGAAAGTATGAGATATATATATAGGTGTATATATATATATATCGGGACTTAATGAAGTATCCCGTAACTTCATTTCTTTTGAATGATATTTCAATGATTGAATCTATTCAAATCTTATCTTGTAGTCTCATCTATGTGATGAACTTTTGAATTGGTTATACCTTGAACGGTGGTAGTTCAAGTAGTATTCAGAAAAGATATAAGTATATTGGAGTATCTTGTAACTTCATATTTTCAACTTATATCTAGTAAATGATTATCTTATGCATGACAAAGATTTTCAGAAAAACGTTGAGACAAGGTTAGATATATGACATCACCTTGTAACGATATTTTATATAGTTATACACTGGAACTCTGTGTGTATTATGCATGGAAGAGGACTTCCAAGATTTGGGAAGTATATATGTATATATATACTAAATATTTTGCGACTTTGTCGTATTAAGATTTCAAACTTGGTTCATTTCTTCTTGACCAAGACTTTCATGAGTACTATGAGAATGCTCATATATTGTAAATTATTATACATATTATTTCGGTTGGCTTGTTGCTCACCCTTGCTTTCTTCTTTCATCACACAACAACAGATAGATAAGATGAGCATGACCAAGCTCCCAATTCGTGAGCAGATAGGAAACATTCCGCAGTTTCCTGTAGGCGTTGATGCCGTTGTGGCTGAGGTAGGAGCTACCAATAGGCTAGGCTTTCAACTTTTGATGTACCAGACTTATGTATATTATTAATTGTAATAATGGCAAAGAATATGTAAATTTATTCAGAAACCCTTTTGAGGTGTAATGACTTATAATTGTGGAATAAAATGACTTATGTTATTTTTGGTATTCATCTCTGAGACTATAACTTGTGGTGTGTGTGTATATTGTGGGGTCACAGTACTCAGTAGTTGGTTGACTGTTAAGATTAAGTATTGATAAGGGAAATGGAACTCGTGACAACCCGAATCCCCGACCCCGGATTTGGGGGTGTTACAGAAATGGTATCAGAGCTAAGCGTTATAAACCTCAGAGATGATGTGACGTTAAAATAATAAGTTCATTAAGATAATAAGAACTCTTGCCAAGTTCATAGTCGGACTACCTAACGTAGTACTGACCGTTAAAACCCTTATGGGAACCCTTATAAATATCGTGATAAAAGCGTAGTTCGTTATCGTATATGGTAGCGGGACTCCGAACCCTGAGGTTGAGGAGCAACATCGCGATGATGTTTTACTACATATTGGGGATCAGATTGTGGATCCGATGTTTTCCAGGCCTATAATACCCTGATGTTTTCCAGGCCTTGATTACCTCTTGCTCACTTTCTAACTGTTTAGAAAGAATTTCTACTTTCTTAACAGCTTCTTCTAGTTCACTCTCAACAGTCAAGCATTTAAGTTTAATCTTTTCAAGCTCAATTACCTGATTCTCTAACACAGCATTCCTATCACTTAAAAACACATTATTCTCTTTGATCCTAGTGTTTTCTTTAGCTAGTGATTTAAGGGAAACACGCAAATGATATAATTCATTGGACATATCATTTATGGCTTCATTGCATTCATGTTTAGAAAGCTGAGAGAGATCAGTAGTAATTACCTGGTTGCTTGATGAACTAGTTTCATTTTCATCAGAATTAGCCATCATGGCTAGGTTGACATATTCCACATCATCATCTTCATTGACCCCATCTGCTGCCCAATCATCTTGAGTGAGAAAAGCTCTTTCCTTTTGTTTGAGCAAATCAAAATACTTCTTTTTATAATCAACTTGCTCAAATTTCTTTTTATCAGAAGTTGGCTTCCTACACTCACTTGCAAAGTGTCCACTAATGCCACAGTTGTAACATTTGAACTTTGATTTGTCCATCATGTTTTTGTTTGGCTTAGTGAATTTTGTATTTTTCCTGAACTTCATCTTTGCAAACCTCCTGGACAGAAAAGCCAGATGTTCATCAATATCATCAGAGTCATCCTGACTGGAATTGTCTTCATCCTCAACAACTTACTCTTTACCCTTGCTTGATTCTGATTTGCTTGTGCCAATTTTGAGACTTGGCATTGTCTTTTCCTCATTCATGGCTTCAACTTTTTCACTGTCAGCTACAAGTGCAACTGATCCTCCTTTTCTCTTTCCCTTTTCCAACAGCTCATCTTGCTCCATCTCAAGTTCATAAGTCTTCAAAACTCCATATAATCTTTCAAGTGTGAAGTCCTTATAATCTTGAGAATTTCTTAGAGAAACAGTCATAGGCTTCCATTCCTTTGGTAGAGACCTTAGAAATTTTAAATTGGAGTCCTTGACTTGGTACACTCTCCCATACAGCTTTAATCCATTCAATAGTTTCTGAAATCTGTTGAAGGTATCATTCAATGATTCTCCTTCTTCAAAGTGAAAATATTCATACTGTTGAATGAGAAGCTGCATTTTGTTTTCTCTAACTTGCTCAGTGCCATCACAGATAAGCTGCACAGTATCCCAAATTTCCTTAGCAGTTTGGCTGTTGATGACATTGTCAAACATATCTTGATCCAGGCCATTAAACAGAATGTTCATGGCTTTCTTGTCCTTGTGAACCTCTTCAATATCTTCAACAGTCCATTCTGCCTTTTGCTTGGGAATAGACTGTCCAACAGCAACTGTAGCAGTAGCAGCTGTGGCCACCTTGTGTGGGATGTGAGGACCATTTTCAATGCAGTTGATGTAGCTTTCATCTTGAGAGAGAAGATGTAAATGCATCTTCACTTTCCAGTGATGATAGTTATCTCTTTCCAGGATTGTAATCTTTACACCAATATCCTTCTTACTCATGATGTTAGCAGAATAGATCTTTAAACTCTTTGTATGTTAAGAGCTTGCTCTGATACCAATTGTTATTCCCAGTGGACTAACAATGAGATTTACAGAAGGGGGGTTGAATGTAAATCTCAAAACTTTTTCAAGTTTTTAGCAGTTTCTAAGGCTAAGTGTTTTTGAGAACAAGTGTGTGAATTGCTTGAAGCTAATACAGACAGATATATATTCAAACACAAATGTAAAGAACACAAAGAACTTAAAAACTTTTCTGGTGGATTTGTTGTTCCACCAGAGATGTGTTATTTCAGAAAATCTGTGATTCAAAGAATTAAATCACAGCTGCTTCCTAGTACAAACTAGATGATTTTCTCTCTGGATATTTCTAAACAGCTCTGGAAAATTCTAATCTAATTACTAGCTGCTACTTGGTTTGTATATCAACAAGTTTACAAGTGAAGACAAAACTGTAAAATACAATTAAAAAGATTCTTCACATATTTCTTCTTCATTTCTCTATCCAATGCAATCTAGGATAATCTGTGAATCTTTGAATACTCCCTTGTTTGCATCAGAATGGAAATACTGCATTTTCTTGATTCTTCCTAGAGGCTTCCACATTCCAGTTTGTCTCTGTCAACCCATGTGCCTCTGTCAGCTTGTGAATTGTCACTATCAACTGCTAATGAACTAAGCATCCGTTGAAGCTTTCATCCGTTGATGCCTTATCCGTTGAGGCTTTATCCGTTGAAGCTTTATCCGTTGATGCATTATCAGTTGAAGTCTTTATCCGTTGAAGCACTTATCCATTGATGGATATTATCCGTTGAAGCATTAGAGACATCCGTTGAAGCTTTGTTTCTTATCCGTTGAAGGTCTTCAATATCCGTTGATACTTCTTCACTTATACAAAATTACAAGGCATGAAATATTTACAATTAGCCCTCCTATTTGCACATCCATTAGTAGTCAACATGACTGATAATTTCCTATAACATCTAAGAATTACAACTTGAATCCAGAGAATGAAATGTGCTACAATACTAAACTTATTGCTAAGTAAAGCTACTCCTTCAACGGATAGCCAAGATGGTCTTATCCGTTGAGACTATAAACACTAAATTTCTACTTGAGTGTTTTGTTTAACTTATCATCAAACTAATACAGATATTCCTAACAATCTCCCCCTATTTATGTCTACTAGAACTGTAGGCATAAATTTGGGTTTAGCTTGATGATAACAAAACACTTGACAAATATATAAACTGTAATAAAGCAGAAGTTCATAAGTGCTACAAAAATGTGTATGCTGAGATGGAATTGAAGAGTTACATTGTTTCCAAGGGTGCTCCTTTAGCCTGAGCAGATTAGTTTCTTTTCCTTTGATTCCTTGTTTTCTTTCCTAGCCTCCTGTCATTCTCCTCTATTTGAAGTTGAAGTTGTCTGTAGAATTCAGCTTCAACTTCTTCATTGATGTCTAACTTAGATTGCATATCCTTGAGAGTTTCATTACTAGCAATCTTGAGCTGATCTTCAATTCTGAAAAATCTTCTGACTCCTTTGTTGTCTCTGAACTCCATCAACTAATGAGGTGATTTGTGAATTGTAATTCCTCTTTCTTGAATGAGTAATGTTCTAGGCAAAACATTGGGCTCCCTCCAAGTTTTCCTTATGTTGGCAATCTAGCTGAGAATCTCAGTCTTGGCAGTCCTGGTAACCAGAATCCCTTTTTATGGTTGAGTAAACA